>NW_025408544.1:132500-166090 GCF_018350175.1 Felis catus
CTTATGGGTCTTCCCTTCTAAGTGAAGGTCTCTTTGTGTTGCTGCATTTAAGAGTTTTTCTTTATTGTCACTGTAATTTGCAAGTTTGCTTACAATATGTCTGGATGTTGGCCTGATTTTGTTCATTTCAATGTGAATTCTCTAGCCTCCCGGATGTGGATGTTTGTTTCCTCCCCCAATTAGGGCATTTTTCAGCTATTGTTTCCACAAATAAATTTTCTGCCCCCTTTTCTCTTTCTTCTGAGACTCCCACAATATCAATATTGTTATCTTTGCTGTAGTCACTGAGTTCCCTTAGTCTCATCTCACGTTGCAGAATTCTGTTCTCTCTCTTTGGTTCAATGTGATTAATTTCCATCACTCAGTCTTGGAGGTCACTGGTTTGCTCCTCTGCTTCTTCCATCCCTTTGTTAGTTCCACCAAGTGTGTCTCTCCTTTATTGTGTCCGCAATGTCTACTGTACTATTTCTTATCTCTAGTCAGGGGTCTCACTCTTCTACTCATTTTACAACTCTAATGAGTATCCCTGTGATCATTGCTTTCAAATCTGTATCAGGTATGTTACCTACATCTCTTTGGCTTAGATCTCTGGCTGTGACTTTGACTAGGTCTTTCATTGTGGATAATCATCTCTGTGTGTCCATTTTGTCTGTCTCTCTGTCTCTATTTCTCTGTGTTAAGAAAGTCAGCTGTACCTTCTGCTCTTGAAACTAATAACGTTATGAAGAAGAGGTCCTGGAGACCTCAGCAGTGCATGTCTCCGTTTATAGGACCTGGACCTTCAGGAGGCTATCGTATGGATACTGTTCACAGCCTGCTGCTGTGTCTGGGTTACTTTTCCTTTTAGTGCAGGTGTCTGCACTGATTGCGTGCTGTTGTGGGCTGTGCTTTGTCTCAGTGGTGTTAGTGGGACCCAGGCAGGCCAGCTGTGGGGTGGTATGCCCGCTGGATAACTTGGGCACAGGGCAGGAGTGTTAGCAAATTTTCACAGGGCTACAAGTCCTATGCCAGATTTCCTGATGTCCTTTGGTGGCTGGGGGCTGTGGACCAGCGGTGGAAGCTAGGGGCTTGAGGATATGCACAGAGCATGTCTGTGCCTGGGGACATGTGGCTTAGTGAGACAGATGAGGGTGCCTGGATATGTACAGCTGGGTGAGGTGCAGATGTGCACAGCATGTTGTGGCAGCTATGCATGCAGCTTGTCAGACAGGGTGCCCTTGTGGTTTGAAAAATGTTTGCCCTGAGACCAGCAGGTTTGGTTTGGTGAGTCCCCTAGTGAACCCTTGGGACTGGCGCACTGCGAATGGGTTAGTTAGCAAGTGTCTGTGCAGCCTCACCCTCTTATGGGTGCTTCTATGCTTATTCTGGGAGGCTGGGGGAGAATAATGGTGCCTGTGAGCTCCCTCATTGTTGGAGAAGTCCTCCAACACACTCAGGAATCAGCATGAATACATCCGTCTCCTGTTCCCTCGGCATTATGTAAAATGGCATGTTTACATTGCCTCTCTACACACACACAGGGATCTAGCTATCACTCATCCTCCTGGATCTCCCAGTGCTGGGTCAGCTGACCTCCAAAGCTCCAGGATCTGAACACAAAGGCAATCAGCCCCTCTAAGTTTTAATGCCCAATGTTATGGAGATTAGTCTTCCCTGTATGACCTCCCTGGTGTGAGGGCTCACTTTTTCTGCCCCTTCTGCAGGCAGACAGCCTCCACCTTTCTGACATTCCTAACCTTTCTGATGCAGCTTCTCTCTACTTCGGTGTGGAGTTTGTTCTGCCAGTCTTTGGATCTCTCTTTGGTTCATAGACTTGGATGTGGCTGTTATGCAGTTGAAAATATGAGACAGGGTGAGCTCAGGGTCCTCTTACTTTTCTATTATTAATTTTTTAAATGTCTTATTATTTTGGATTTTTGAGACATGGGAAGACAGACTCATACACACATGCACTTCAGGATTGGAAAGGAACTTTCCCACATTTGCTTCTATTATTTTATGTTTTGAAACTCTCTTTAATGAGGTATAATTACATATAACAAACCTCAAGTTAAAGGGTATACTTAGATGAGATTGAGGGTACAGGACCATAAGTACAGCACCATGAAATCATATGGTTTCTCCCTAAACCTTCCATCATGATCCCTTTGTGTCTAATACTAATGTTGCTTTGGAAGTAAGGACTACTTTTTTTTCCACGTTTTCACATATTGTCCAGGTGTCTGAAAGCTGGCATTAGGGTATCTCCTTTTCCGATAGTCTATATTCCCATAAGTTTTGCAGTCGGTTTACCTTGGACTTTTGCTTCCATTGTATCTCTCTGTATGTTCACATACTCTCATTGCAATACTTTAATGATGAAGTCTTCATCATCACTTTAATTTTCACTAAATGGTATGAGCTGCAGTTCCACTTATGACAGAAGGCACAGGCTTCCTGTGATATGTATTCAAGAGCAAGGCAGATATCCCGAGCACTTGAGCTGAGAATGTCACCCTGTCTTTTTTCCAGCCCTCTTCCCTTCCCTGCGAGACAAGAATCTCCTTTTGTTCACACAGAAATGTGGGTGAAGTCAGTAGAAAACATTGCCTTCTCTCCTCTTCCCTTTATATCTCAAAATCCTTGCCACTATCTTCTGCCTTTCCCTTTCTCTGACTCAATCTCCCAGGCCCACTCTTCCACTCCAGCCATGATCAGGTGTCCTCCAGCTGCTGGCCTCTGCCCTGTCCATCCCTCAGTGAGAAATCTGGAGTAGGATTATGCAGTTCAAAAAATATGTGATCCTCAGAGCCCTCCTGCACGAGGTTGCTGTCAGTGAGACATGGCATCCTGAGGGAGGATGTGACTCCATGTGTGGCCTCCTCACTCATCTCCCACAGTCACTGCTGGTCCCTGATCCTTACCCACCATTAGAAATCAGCCATATGCTAGGGTCAGGTACCTGTCTATCTGACCCAAGCACCAGGAGTCAGTGAATGTTTCTAAAATAAATGAGCACAAGCACCCCATGCATCTAGATATAGGAAGTTACCATCACCCCAGAAAACTCTCTCGGGCTCCTCTGCAAAAAGGGCAATCTTGCTACTATCCTCCATCACTGCAATTTCTGCTAGTTTGTTACCTGTGTGTATAGGAACCGCACTGTGTGCATTCAATGGGGGGTGAGAGTAGGTCCTCCTAGAAGCAAACACTGAAACAGAGACAGAACAGTGAAAGTAGTATTAAGGGATACTAAGAAAAACAAAGTGGAGAGAGCAGGGTGAGCAGAGAAAGCATGCAGGCAGATCTGACACATTTTTAAGATACATAATCACCATACTCTGTCACCTCACACAGTCCTCTTCAAATTTCAAAATAGTTGTCATATAAGGCAGTGAGATTTATGAGATTTGGGGTTATTTCCCTATGGTCTTATGTTTTCCTACGTGCATTCCCTCTTTGGTACTTAATCTGTGGCCTCAGATGAACGCTTTAGTGTGTGGATGCATCTGCGAGTCTATATGTAATGGAATATGATTGTCTTCAGATCTCAGATGTAGAACTCTGATATACACATTCTCGTAATTATCTTTTTCTTTCTTTGTCTGGTAGGGCCTGAATCTTAATAGAATAAGTGTGCCGTTGTCTTCTTTAAAGTGGCAATCCCCCAATCCCTGGGCTGAGGCATTAACCATCTTAGTTTAATGAACTTCTGTGACCATCTTTTTTTGATGATCATTTGTGTGGAAATATCTTAATTGAAACTGTGAGAAGGGTGAGTGGACATTTCCCAGACATTTTGAAGATGCATTCTGTATTCAATGTCTTCTTTTCGTTATGTCCTTAGAAACAAATATTACCCCTCTTTCACAAATAACCCATCTCAGTCTCAGTGTAGGTCCCACTGAGAATTGGTATTCTGGCTGAGATAGCAGGAACACAGGGAAACCCTCAGGATATTGTGAGAGAAGTTTAAGGAGATAGATGCAGGGGTCCAGCAGGGGTGGCATCTGGGCATCCCTGAATTGTAGGTTTACCCAGGCTAAAGGCCAATGCAGGCACTCAGCTGATCTAGATCCTGTCTTCACTTTCAGTCTCACTGAAGGATATGAACTTAGGCAGACAAGCATTTCCTTAAGACAAAGTTAAATTTCCTATATATCCAGGGCATTTTTTCACCCATAAATATCCAGAACCTTCAGACAATGCAGGGAGACAACAAACTTTTTAGATGATCACCTAGGTGCACTTTGACAAATATGACATTTTGGAGAGGAACCTTGCATTGTGTACTGAGAGTGATCCCACATAGTAGCTCCGTGTGGAACTCATGCTCCCTGCTCAGGCTGTGGTCAGGAATGGCCTGCAACTGCATCTCACTGAACCCAGTACCCTCCCCTCTGCACTTCCTCAAACTCTGCTTACTGTCCTCTAATTTCTCAAATTTCTATTCCTGTGTGATTCAAGTTTCCCCCACTCCTTCACTGGTGCTTCCATTATGGTGACCACAAGGTCTTTGTCATATAATGCATGTGCCCCATTTCACACAGGACACCTAAGGCACCTACACTTAGGGGTGCATCTCATCCTTCACAGAACTCAAAACATTGTGTCTGTAAAATATGCACCAGTACGCCCGATACATCTGTCTTTGTGTAAAAATCCTCTTTCTTTTTGACAGGAGAAACCTAAAGCTGACCTCATTACGGGGAAGTGATACAGTCCATTGAACATATGTCCTGAGAAACTTGAGATATGTTACAAAGTCCTAAGGCAGTTTTGCAGTTGAATTGCCAAGCCCTAACAACCATCTCTACATTTTTCCCACAAAGTGTTTCACGAAGTAGATGAATATGCTTTAGAAATCCCTAACCACTTCAGTTTATCTACCCAAATAGAGGAGGTGGAGGATGGGGGGGGGGGGGTGGTTCATAGCCCATGACTGGTGATGAAGGACTGTCCATGGGGTTAGGGTTAGGGGTTAGGGTTAGCAGTTCGGGGTTAGGGTTAGGATTAGATGGTTAGATTTAAAGGGTTAGGATTAGGGTGAAGGTTAGGTTTAGGGTTTAGGGGCTAGGGTTAGGGTGATGGTTAGGGTAGGGCTTAGGTGTTAGTGTTAGTATCAGCATTAGCTTCAGGGTTAGGGTCACGGTCAGGGTAGTGTCAGGGTCAGGGGATAGGGATTAGGATTTAGGTTTTATTGTTTAGAGTTTAGGTTTTAGGTTTTGGGGTAGGGGTTAGGTTTTCGTGGTTACGTGTTAGTGGTTAGGTTTTAGGGTTACGGTCAGGGTCAATGTTTGGTTAGGGTTAGTGTTTAGTATTTATGCTTTAGGGATTAGGGTTAGAGTTTAGTGTTTAGGTCTAGGGTTTAAGTTTATGGTTACAGTTAGGGTTTGGATTAGGATTTGAGGTTTAGGGTTAGTATTATTGTTGCTTTTGGGTTTAGGGTAGGTTAGTGCCATGGTTTCGGTTAGGGATAAGATTTAGGGCTAGAATTAAGGTTAGGGTTTGGGTTTGGGTTAGGGTTAGGGTTAGTAGTGAGGATTAGGTCCTAGGACATTGCAGGGGCTGAACCCACAGCATTGCAGTTGTCTCCCCGAAGGGCTGAGGAGAGGTTCCAATGTCGGTTGCCTGTCAGGATTAGTCTTTTGGTTCCAATCCAGACAACTCTATGGGAGAGTGGTCTGGTAGGCCTCAGGAATTTTCTCGGGCAGCTGCAGCCAGGTTTTGGAAATGACATGGTAATGTTCCAGGTTTAAGCCGAGTGATCCTGCACCACTTCTGGACCCCAGGGTGTGGTGTTGTCAGACTTTTTTATTGGGTCCGCATGGGTAGAGAGCCTTAACTAGGGTTATGGTTTGTTACTGGGACGTCGCCTGGGCGTAAGCGACTCTTGTTTCGTGATCTCCCTCTAGGGCTGAATTGAGGACCCATGCAACGGTGCTTTTCAACTGTAGGGTTAGGTTTGAGATAGTGTTAGGATTCGGTTGAGGGTTCTGTTTAGGTTTAAGCATAGGTTTAGGGTTATGTTCCAGGAGACACTAGGCGCTGAAACCAGAGCAGTGCAGTTGTGTCCCCGAAAGTCTAATTTGAAGGAACAATGGAGGGTGTCGATTAGGATTAGTCTTTGAGTTCCAAGGCTAGACAACTGTATGGGCCACTAGTCGGGTAGGCCTCTGGAAATCTCTCTGGAGCTTCAACTGGTCCTTCAAAAGGACATAGTATATTACATGTCCTATGCGGAGTTATGCTGCACCGCTTGTGTCCCCCAGGCATGTGGTGTTGTCATATGTTGTTATTGGGTCTAATAGCGAGAGAGCCTTATCTAGGGTTAGGGTTCAGTCCAGTGACGTTTCCAGCTCCAAGCAAAACCAGTCTCGTCATGTCCCTCGAGGTCTGAAGTGATGGCCAATATGACGATGTGGAGCAATTGTCGGGTTTGGGTTCGAGTTACGTTCGGTTTCAGTTGAGGTTTCTGATTAGGGTTAGAAGTAGGGTTCAGGTTTGTTCCCAGGAGGTTCAAGGCGCTAAACACATAGCAGTGCACTTGTCTCCCCAAAGGGCTGAGTTGAGGGCAGAAGGGAGGGTGCCGGTCAGGGTTTGTCTTTGGGTTCCAAGGCCAGACAACTCTATGGGCCACTGGTCGGTTAGGCCTCAGGAGTACTTTTGAGCACCTGAATCCCAGCCTTGGAAATGACATGGTGATGTTCCAGGTTCTATGTGGAGTGATCCTGCACCACTTCTGGACCCTAGGCACGTGGTGTTGTCAGATTTTGGTATTCGGTCCCCATGGGAAGAGAGCCTTAGCTAGGGTTAGGGTTTAGTCCAGGGACGTCACCAGAGCTGAAGCAACTCCCATCTCGTGATCTTCCTCAAGGGCTGAAGTGAGGGCCTGTGTGATGGTACGGGTCAAGTGTACCGTTAGGGTTCGAGACTGGGTTAGGTTATTGTTGGCGGCTCTGGTTGGGGTTATGGTTACGGTTAGGTCCCAAGAGGCTCCAGGCACTGAACCTACAGCAGTGTGGTTGTCTACCCAAAGGGCTGAGTTGAGGGCTCAAGGGAGGGTGCTGGTCAGGATTAGTCTTTGGGTTCCTAGCCAGATATCTCTATGGGCCACTGGTTGGGTAGGCGTCAGGATTCCTCTCGGATAGCTGCAGCTGGGTTTTGGAAATGACATGGTGATGATCCAGATTATATGTTGAGTGATCCTGCATCATTTCTGCACCCCAGGTGCTTGCTGTTGTCAGACTTTTGTATGGGGCCCCCATTGGGAAAGAATCTTAGCTTGTGATAGGTTTCGGTCCAGGGACGTCGCCAGGGCCGAAGCAACTCCAGTCTTGTGATCTCCCTCAAGGGCTGAAGTGAGGGCCCATGCGATGGTGCGGCTCAACTGTAGGGTTAGTTTTCGAGATAGGGTTAGGTTTTGCTTGAGAGTTCTGGTTAGCGTTAGGTCCCAACAGGCTCCAGGCGCTGAAGCCACAGCAGTGCAGTTGACTCCCCGAAGGGCTGAATTGAGGGCACAAGGGAGGGTGCCCTCAGGATGAGTCTTTGGATTCCAAGGCCAGTCAACGCTGTGGGCCAGTGTTTGGGTAGACCTCAGGAATACTCTCAGACAGCTGCCACCGGGCCTTGGAAATTACATGGTGATGTTCCAGATTCTATGCTGAGTGATCCTGCACCGCTTCTGGACCATAGGCACGTGGTGTTGTCAGTTTGGTATTGGGTCCTTATGGGGAGATAGCCTTAACTAGGGTTAAGGTTCGGTCCAGAGATGACACCAGGGCTGAAGCGACTCCACTCTCATGATCTCCCTCAATGGCTTAATTGAGGGTCCATGCAACGGTGTGAGTCATAGGTTTGGGTTCGAGATACCATTAGGTTTCTGTTGAGGGTTCTGGTTAGGGTTAGGGTTATGGTTATGGTTAGGTCCCAGGATTCTCCCTGCACTGAACCCACAGCAGTGCAGTTGTCTCCCTGAAAGGCTGAGTTGAGGGCACAAGGGAGGGTGCCAGTCAAGATTAGTCTTTGGGTCCCAGGCCATACAATTCTATGGACCACTCATCAGTTAGGACTCAGGAATTCTCTTGAGCACCTGTACTCAGGCCTTGGAAATGACTTGGTGATGTTCCAGTTTCTATGCCGAATGATCCTACATCGCTTCTGGACCCCAAGCACGTGGTGTTGCAAGACGTTGGTGGGTCCCCATGGGGAGAGAGCCCTAGCTAGGGTTAGGGTTCGGTCCAGGGATGTCCCCAGATGCAAAGCGACTCAAATCTCGTGATCTCCCTCGAGGGCTGAAGTGAGGGCCCATGTGACAGTGCAGGTCAAGTGTAGTATTAGGTTTCGACATAGGGTTAGGTTTCAGTTGAGGGTTCTGGTTAGGGGTAGGGTTAGGTCCCAGGAGGCTCCTGGAACTGAGTCCACAGCAGTGCAGTTGTCCACAGCAGTGCAGCTGTCTGCACAGCAGTGCAGGATTCCCCAAAGGGCTGAGTTGAGGGCACATGGGAGGATGCTGGTCATTTTTAGTATTTCCGTTCCAATTCCAGACAATTGTATGGGCCGTTGGTCATGTAGGCCTCAGCAATCCTTTCAGGAAGCTGTAGCCGGGCCTGAGAAACGACATGCTGAGGTTCCAGAGTGATCCTGCACTGCTTCTGTACCCCAGGTGCGTCGTGTTTTCAGACTTTGCTTTTGGGTGCCCATGGGTAAGAGCCTTAGCTAGGGTATGGTTCCATCCAGGGTTGTTGCCAGGCTGAAACAACACCACTGTTGTGAATTCAATGGAGGGCTGATGTGTGGCTGTGAGTCTGCTGTAGAGCTAGTGTGCTAGATACGGTTAGGTTTAGGGTGAGGGTTATGTTTCAGTTCACTGTTAGGGATAGGACCCAGGTGAGTGAAGGCAGTGACTCTACAGCAAAACAGTTGTCTTCCTGAAGGCCTGAGTGCAGTACAGAAGGGAGGGTTTTCGTTCGCATTAATCTTTGGGTACCAAAGCCAGACAAACATATGGCCCACCCTTCGGGTAGGCCTCAGGATTCTTCTCGTGCAGCTGCTGTCGTGCTTTGCATATGACATGGTGATGTTCCACGTTTCATGCCTAGTATTTATGCACCGATTCTTGATCCCATGTATGTGCTGATGTCAGACTTTGTAAATGAGTCCCCCTGGGGATAGACACTTAGCTAGGGTCAGGGTTCAGTATAGGGAAGTCGCCAAGTCCGAAGCGACACCAGTGTTTTGAATTCCATGGAGGGCTGAAGTAAGGGCACATGCGCGGCTGCGAATCTGGTTTAGAGTTAGTGTGCTAGATAGGGTTAGGTGTAGGGTGAAGGTTATAGTTAGGGTTATGATTAGGGTTAGGGTTAGGTCTCAGGAGGCTCTAGGCACTGAACCCACACCAGTGGTGTTGTCTCCACGAAGGGGTGAGTGGTGTCCCCAAGGGTGGGTGTCAGTCAGGACTAGTCTTTGGGTTCCAAGGCCAGAAATATGTAAGGGTCACCCTTTGGGTAGGCATCAGGATTCGTCTCATGCAGCTGCAGTCGCGCTTTTGAAATGAGATAGTGATGTTCCACATTCCATGTCGAGTATTTCTGTACAGAGTCTCGAAACCATGTGCATGCTGTTGTCAGACTTGGAATTGGGTACCGATGGGAAGAGAGCCTTACCTAGGGTTTGTGTTAGGTCCAGGGAAGTCAGCAGGAGTGAATCGACTCCAGTTTCATGATCTATTTCGAGGACTGAATTGAGGGCCCATGCGACAGTTCGGGTCAAGTGTAGGATTTGGGTTAATGTTAGGGCTAGGTGTAGGGTGAGGGTTATGGTTAGGGTTATGTTAGGGCTAGCGTTAGGTCCCAGGAGTCTCTAGGCACTGACTCCACCACAGAGCAGTTGTCTCCCCGATGGGCTGAGTGGAGTACACAAAGGAAGGTGCCAGTTAGGATTAGTCTTTGTGTTCCAATGCCAAACAAATATTGGGCAAGCTTCATATAGGTCTCAGGAATCTTCTTGTTCAGCTGCAGTTCCGCTTTGAAAATGACAGTGATGTTCATCGTTCCATGTCGAGTATTTCTGCACCGATACTCGAACCCATATGCATGCTCTTGTCAGACTTTGGAATTGGGTCCCCATGGGGACAGAGCCTCAGTTAGGGTTAGGTTTCGGTGCAGGGGCGTCACCATGGCAGAAGCCATAGCAGTGTTGTGAATTCCATAGGGGGCTGAAGTGAGGGTATGTGCATGGCTATGCGTCTAGTGTAGCTTATTGAGGTTGATAGGGTTAGGTGTAGGGTAAGGATTATGTTTAAGATTAGGGTTAGGTTTAGGTCCCAGAAGACTCCAGACACTGATCCCACAGCAGAGCTGGTGTTAACCCGAGGGGCTGAGTGGAGTACACAAGGGAGGGTGCCGGTCAGGATTAGCCTTTGACTAACAAGGCCAGAGAAATGTATGTGTCACCCTTCGTGTAGGACTCAGGAAGCTTCTCGTGCAGCTGCAGTCGCGTTTTGGAAATGACATGGTGATGTTCCACGTTCCATGCCAAGTATTTCTGCACTGATTCTCGAGCCCGTGTGCATACTGTTGTCAGACTTTGGAATTGGGTCCCCAAGCCTTAGTTAGCATTGGGGTTTGGTCCAGGGAAGTCGCCAGGCTCGAAGCAACTCCGGTTTTGTGATCTCCCTCGAGGGCTGAATTGAGGGCACATGTGAGGGTTTGGTTCAGTGTAGGGTAGGGTTAGATATAGGGTTAGGTGTGGGGTGAGGGTAATTGTTAGGGGTATGTTTAGGGTTACAGTTTGGAAATAACATGGTGATGATATATATTCCATGCCAAGTATTTCTACACCTGTTTTCGAATGCTTGTGTGTGCTATTGTCAGATTTTGGACTTGTTTCCCCATGGGAGAGACACTTAGATAGGTTTAGGGTTTGGTCCAGGAATGTCACCAGGGCCGAAGCAACTCCAGGGTTGTGAATTCAATGGAGCTCTGAAGTCAGGGCACATGCGCAGCTGTGGGTCTGGTGTAGACTTAATGAGATAGATAGGGTTTGGTGTAGGGTGATATTTATGGTTAGGGTTACTGTTAGGGTTAGGGTTAGGTCCCACGAGACTCCAGACACTGACCCCAAACAGAGCAGGTGTCAACCTGAAGAGCTGAGTGTAGTACACAAGGGAGGGTGCCCGTCAGTCTTCGTACTTGGGTTGCAAGACCAAACAAATGGATGGGCCACCCTTAGGGTAGGCCTCAGGATTCCTCCCTTGCAGCTGCACCCGCGCTTTGGAAGTGACATGGTGATGTTCCAAGTTCCATGCCAACTATTTCTGGACCAATTCTTGAACCAGTGTGAGAGCTGTTGTCAGACATTGGAATTGGGTCCCAATCCATACAGAGCCATAGCTTGGGTTAGAGTTCGTTCCAGCGGTGTGGCCATGGCTGAAGAGACTCCAGTCTCGTGATCTCGCTGGAGGGCTGAATTGAGTGCCCATGCGAGTGTGCGGGTCAAGTGTAGTATTTGGGTTAGAGATAGGGTTAGGTGTAGATTGAAGTTTACGATTAGGGTTATGATTAGGGTTAGGGTTAGGTCCTAACCCAGCAAGCTCCAGGCACTGAACGCACAGCAGAACAATTGTCTCCCCGAAGGGCTGAGTGTAGGACACAAGGGAGGGTGCCTGTCAGGATTAGTCTTTGGGTTCCAAGGCCAGGCAAATGTATGGGCCACCCTTCGGGTAGGCCTCAGGAGTCCTCTTGTGCAACTGCAGTCGTGCTTTTGAAATGACATGGTTATGTTCCACGTTCCATGCTGAGTATTTTTGCACCAATTCTCGAACCATTGTGGGGGCTGTTGTCAGATTTTAGAATTGGGTCCCCATGGGGAGAAAGCCTTAGCTAGGGTTAGGGTCAGTCCAAGGAAGTTGACAGGGCTGAAGTGACTCCAGTCTCATGATCTCCCTCAAGGGCTGTGTTGAGGGCCCTAGAGAAGGTGGGGGTCAAGTATAGGGTTCGATTAGAGATAGGGTTATGTGTAAGTTGAGGGTTATGTTTAGGGTTACGGTTAGGGTTAGTTTTAGGTCCCAGGAGGCTTCAGGCACTGAACCCACAACAGTGCAGTTGTCTCTCCAAAGGGCTGAGTGGAGTACATAAGGGAGCATGCTGGTCAGTATCAGTTCATAGGATCCAAGGCCAGAGAGATGTTTGGGCCACCCTTGGAATAGGCCTCAGGAATCCTGTCGTGCAGCTGCAATCACACTTTTCAAAAGACATGGTGATGTTCCATGTTCCATGCCGAGTATTGTTGCACCGATTCTCGAACCCGTGTGCGTGCTGTTGTCAGACTTTGGAATTGGGTCCCCATGGGGATAGACACTTAGCTAGGGTAAGAGTTCAGTACAGGGAAGTTGCTAAGGCCAAAGCGACACCAATGTTGTTAATTCCATGGAGGGCTGAAGTGAGGGTACATGTGCGGCTGTGGATCTGGTTTACTTTTCATGTGCTAGAGGGTGAGGGTTATGGTTAGGGTTATGTTTACAGTTAGTGTTAGGTCCCAGGAGGCTCTCCATCCATGTAGTTTCAAATGGCAAGATTTTATTCTTTTTGGTGGCTAAGTAATATTCCATGGTGTGTATATGTATGTATGTGTATACAAACACACACACACCCACACACACACATATACATTATGTATGTATATGTATATATACATTATATGTATATATATGTATATGTATGTATATATACCACGTCTTTATCCATTCATCCATCCATGGACATTTGGGCTTTTTCCATACTTTAGCTATTGTTGATAGTACTGCTATAAACTTTGGGATTCACGTGTCCCTTCATAGTAGCATATCTGTATCCCTTGCATAAATACCTACTAGTGCACCTGCTGGGTTGTAGAACAGTCTTCTTTTTCATTTTTTGAGGAACCTACATACTGTTTTCCAGAGTGGCTGCACCAGCAGTGCAAGCTAGTGCACCAACAGTGCAAGAGTTCCTCTTTCTCCATTTCCTCGCCAACATCTGTTGTTGTTTGCGTTGTTAATGTTAGCCATTCTCACAGGGGTGAGGGGGTGTTTCATTGTGGTTTTAATTTGTATTTAATTTGTATTTGATGAGTGATTTTGAGCATTTTTTCATGTGTCGGTTGGCCATCTGGATGTCTTCCTTGGAGGAGTGTTTGCTCGTGTCTTTGCCTATTTCTTCACTGGATTACTTGTTTTTTGGGTGTTGAGTTTGGTATGTTCTTATAGATTTGAATACTAATCCTTTATCTCATATGTCGTTTGCAAATATCTTCTCCCATTCTGTTGGTTGCCTTTTAGTTTTGCTGATTGTTTCCTTCTCTGTGCAGAAGCTTTTTATTTTGATGAGGTCCTAATAGTTCAGTTTTGCTTTTGTTTCCCTTGCCTCTGGAGACGTGTTGAGTAAGAAGATGTGGACGCCAACATTAAGAGGTTTTTGCCTGCTTTTCCCTTGAGGATTTTGATGGCTGCCTATCTTACATTTAGGTCTTTCATCCGTTTTGAGTGTCTTTTTGTGTGAGAAAGTGGTTCAGGCTCATTCTTCTGCATATCACTGTCCAGTTTTCCCAGCACACTTGCTGAGGAGACTGTCTTTATTCCATTGGATCTTCTTTCTTTTGGTCAAAGATTAGTTGGCCATACATCTGTGGGTCCAATTCTGTGTTCCTATTCTGTTCCATTGATCTGAGTGTCTGTTCTTGTGCCAGTACCGTACTGTCTTGATGATTACAGCTTTCTAATACAGCTGGAAGACCAGGATTGTGATACCTCCTACTTAGGTTTTCTTTTTCAAGATTGCTTTGGCTATTCGGGGTCTTTTCTGGTTCCATACAAATTGAAGGATTGTTTGTTGTAACTCTGTGGAGAATGTTGGTGTTATTTCGATAGGCATTGCGTTGAATATGTAGATTGCTTTGGGTACTATTGACATTTTAACAATATTTGTTCTTCCTATCCAAGAGCATGGAATGTTTTTCGTTTTTGTGTGTTTGTCATCTTCAATTTCTTTTTTTTTTTTCAACGTTTATTTATTTTTGAGACAGAGCATGAACGGGGGAGGGGCAGAGAGAGAGGGAGACACAGAATCGGAAACAGGCTCCAGGCTCTGAGCCATCAGCCCAGAGCCCGACGCGGGGCTCGAACTCACGGACCGTGAGATTGTGACCTGGCTGAAGTCAGACGCTTAACCGACTGCGCCACCCAGGCGCCCCTTCAATTTCTTTTATAATCTTTCTATAGATTTCAGTGTATAGATTTTTCACCTCTTTGGTTAGATTTATTCCTAGGTATTTTATGGGTTTTGGTGCAATTGTAAACGGGATCGATTCTGTGATTTCTCTTTCTGTTGCTTCCTTGTTTGTGTACAAGAATGCAACTAATTTCTGTGCATTAATTTTATACCCTGCCACTTTGCTGAATTCATGGATCATTTAACAGTTTTTTGGTGGAATCCTTTTATCAAGAAAGGATGCTGTATTTTGTCAAATGTTTTCTCTGCATCTATTGAGTGCATCATGTGGCTCTTGTCCCTTCTTTTATTGATGTGATGAATCACATTGATTATTTTGTGGATATCGATCCAGCCTTGCATTCCAAGTTAAATCCCACTTGGTTGTGGTGAATAAAGTTTAAACGTATCATTGGATCTGGTTGGCTAATATCTTGTGGAAGATTTTTGCATCCATGTTCATCATGAAAATTGGTCTATACTTCTACTTTTTAGTGGGATCTTTGTCTAGTTTTGGAATCCAGGTAATGCCGACTCATAGGAAGAGTTTGTATGTTTTCCTTCCATTTCTATTTTTGGGACAGCTTCAAGAGAATAGGTGTTAACTCTTCCTTAAATGTTTGGTAGAATTCCCCTGGAGAGCATTCTGGCCCTGGGCTCTTGTTTTTTGGGAGATTTTTGATTACTAATTCAGTTCTTTACTGGTTATGGGTCTGTTCAAATCTTTTATTTCTTCCTCTTTCAGTTTTCATAGTTTGTATATTTTTTAGGAATTTGTCCATTTCTTCCAGATTGTCCATTTTATTGGTATATAATTGCTGATAATATTCTCTTATTCTTTTTTGTATTTCTGCTGTGTTGGTTGTGATCTCTCCTCTTTCATTCTTGATTTTATTTATTTGGGTCTTTTCCTTATTCTTTTTGATCCAACTGGCTGGTGGTTTATCAATTTTATTAATTATTTCAAAGAACCAGCTTCAGGTTACATTGATCTCTTCTACTGTTTGTGTGTGTGTGTGGGGGGGGGGGTTGTTGTTTGTTTTTTTGTTTTGTTTTGTTTTCAGTTTTGAAAGCATTGAGTTTTGCTGTAATCTTTATCATTTCTTGTCTTCTGTTGGATTTGGTTTTTATTTGATGATCTTTTTTTCCATTACTTTAAGGTATAAGCTTAGGTTGTGTACTGGGACTTTTCTTCCCTCTTTAGGAAGGCCTGGATTGCTAAACTTCCTCTTATGACTACCTTTGCTGCATCCCAGAGGTTTTGGACTGTGGTGTTATCCGTTTCGTTGGCTTCCATGTACTTTTTAATTTTCCCTTTAACTTCTTGGTTCACCCATTCATTCTTTTTTTTTATTTTAGTTTTTATTATTTACAATTTACATCCAAATTAGTTACCATATAGTGCAACAGTTATTTCATGAGTAGATTCCTTAGTGCCCCTTACCCATTTAGTCCATCTCCCCCCCCCCACAACCCCTCCAGTAACCCACTGTTTGTTCTCCATATTTATGTGTGTGCTTTTGTACACCTCCCTGTTTTTATATTATTTTTGTTTCCCTTCCATTATATGTTCATCTGTTTTGTGTCTCAAAGACCTCCTACGAGTGAAGTCATATATTTGTCTTTCTCTGACTACTAATTTCACTTAGCATAATACCCTCTAGTTCCACCCATGTAGTTGCAAATGGCAAGATTTCATTCTTTTTGATTGCTGAGTAATACTCCATCACACACACACACAGACACACACACACACACACACACACACACACACACACACCACATCTTCTTTATCCATTCATCCATCAATGGACATTTGGGCTTTTTCCATACTTTGGCTATTGTTGATAGTGGTGCTATAATCATGGGGGTGCATGTGTCCCTTCGAAACAGCACACCTGTATCCCTTAGATAAATGCCTATTATTGCAATTGCTGTGTCGTAGGATCGTTCTCTTTTTAGCTTTTTGAGGAGCCTCAGTACTGTTTTCCAGAGTGGCTGCAGCAGCTTGCATTCCACTATTCATTGTTCAGTAGGATGTTCTTTAGTCTACAAGTATTTGTTATCTTTCCAAATTTTTTCTTGTGGTTGATTTCGAGTTTCATAGCATTGGGGTCTGAAACTGTGCACGGTATGATCTCTATCTTTTTGTACTTGTTGAGTACAAGTAAACATAAAATTATTTTTGTTTATTTTAGAGACAGGGACAGAGAGAGAGGGAGACACAGAATCCGAAGCAGGCCTCAGGCTCCGAGCTGTCAGCACAGAGTCCGACACAGGGCTCAAACTCACAAACCATGAGATGACCACCTGAGCTGAAGTCAGATGCTTAACTGAATGAGCCTCCCAGGCACCCACTTTAAGGAAATTTTACATGACACGGTTCAAAGTGCACTTGCTACCTTGCAAACTCAGAGAGAGAGAAAGAAATGTGAAGAATCAGGAAGTGGTTAAGAGTTGGCTGCTGAGTTGTACCGAAATTTGGCTTTGGAGGGTTTTTGTTCATTGGGTGAAGTGAGCACAGCATATTTGCCTGCCATTTACCACAGTAGACAGTGGGCCTCTGGGAGCCAAAACTCTTTCTGACCAATGAGCTGGAATTTTACTAGGACTGCCAAGATGAGATTTGCTATTTCAAGGACTAGGAGTTATCTTTTATTTTCACAACTAGGTAATTATCACATCATTCAACTCTGCCCTCCAAGATATGTAGAAAATACCCAAATATAGTTGAGAGAGAAAGGGTGACAGCCAAAGTGTATAATCCTTTCCCTTTAAAAATTATGTTTAAATTATGCTTTATGATTTTTTTTTTTAATTTTAGTGAGGGGGCATGCAAGTGAGGGAGAGGGAAAGAGAGAGAATCTTAAGCAGGATTCACACTCAGTGTGGAGCCCAACACAGGTCTGGGTCACATGATCCTACAATCATGACCTGACCCAAAATCAAGAATCTGATGCTCAACTAACTGAGCCACCCAGGTGCTCAATAGTCTCCTTCTCTCTGAATGCTGAATAGTAAATTTTCAACGTGAATGGGGGATAAACAGGCATACATACATACATACATACATACATACACACACACACACCACTAAGAAAGCCATGAGTTGTTAGACATGAACTATTTTCCATCATCTTTGTCTTCTAGTTATATTCATGCCTCAAGGTGTTTGTTGATTGCAATGCACGATCTTGCTGTGTGAGGTACAAATTGTTGTGTGATCAGTTTTCCATGAAAGTCTTTCCTCATATCTGTCTTAACCACAAGATGCAAATGTTGAATTCAAGGATGTAGAGCTAACAGCCTTGAGGTCCAATAACTGTCAACTAGAAGTTATATTTTCTGTTGGGGAGAAATCCCCATATGATGGCAGTGACTTTGCATTGGTAAGGGAAAGAATACTTTCATGCTTTCATGGTTCTTGTGCTTTTTCTGCCTCACCAAAATCAAGACTCAGGTCATGTGCACGTTTATCAAGAAAACACCTTTTTTTTTTCCAGAAAATAAAAACGCCCTGGAAGATAAGTGTAATGCATTGAGGTCTGTGAAAGCCACAAAGGAAGCAAAAGTCAAACATCTGAAGGAGAAAGCACATAACCTGGAAGAATTCTATGAACAAAGAAAAGTGCCTACAAAAAAGTAAGATGGGGGCCCTTGGGTGGCTCAGTCGGTTGAACGTCCAAATTCGGCTCAGGTCATGATCTCATGGTCCATGAGTTCAAGCCCCATGTTGGGCTCTGTGTTGACAGTTCAGAGCCTGGAGCTTGCTTTGGATTCTATATCTTCCTCTGGCCCTACCCAATTCGCACTGTGTCTCTATCAAAAAATGAATAAATGTTTAAAAAAAATTAGAAAAGTAAGATGTTCATGTGAGAACTGTCACAAGGACCAGGTTGTATGGGAGAACATGGCAGCCAGTAGAGATAATTGTATTTCTTTTGGAACTGGGTCCAGAGTATTTTTGCCCAACGCATTCAGTAGAATTGGACCTACCCTTCCTACCTTGCTTTCTGTAACGTAGCCTGCATTTTTTCTTTCTCCTAAGTGCTTGCCACACATTATGTCATGTTTTGGGGGCGGAAGAGGGAAGGTACCATCATTAATAACTTTAATACCTGGATCCACCTACACTGTCCTATAGGTTTCAATCGCATCACACTGTTTTGTCACCCAGCAATTAGGTCATTTTTGTTCAGGACCAGACATGGGTCAAAAATGTGTGGGGAAAAAATGAATTATCTTGCTGCAGAAACAATGGAAGTTGCTTTCTGGAAAGTGGGTAGAGGTACCAGCAGTACTGGATCCCTGAATCCATTCTGCCAGTGAGATTTCTCACTGCAGGCCCAATCCCTAAGAAAGTCAAGTTGTTTCCTGTCCCCTGATTTTTTAAGTGTAACTCTTCTGAGTCTTGGCCAAAGCCCGCAGCTTCACTAGGGCTCATCTTTGCTGGCCGCCCCTGAACTACACTTGTTTACTTCTAAGTCTGTGCCCATAAAGTTGTTCAGCTTCTTTGCCATTCAAATGTATGCCCCCCACATCAATGATGAGTCCTAGGGAGTTTGGGTCCAACCGCCAGGCTGGCTTTGTCCTGGGCTTCCTTCTCCATCTTGGTCTTGTGTATCTTTGTGGGGTTGTCAGATACTTGGTGCATTCAGTCACATGTTTCCTCCTTTGTACAGTATTTCCTTTTGTTCTCAGGAGTAGATGGGGGACTTTATGGTCCCTCACTCATGTTGGAAAGTGAAGTCTTCTCTTCCCTGGAGACTCACCTTTATGTTCGTCCTTCCCACAGCTGGGGTTAGGGCTTGCTCTGTCTCACTGGCATCTTGTTTTTGTTAACTCGTAAGCTCTTTCTGTGAGTGGGCACAGCACCCTGACCACCTCTCTATCTTCAACCCCTTACAACAGAGCCACTACATTACAACCACTCCAGCAAGCATTTGCCGAAGTACTGCCTGAGGCCAGAAGGAAATGCATGTGCCTTTCTCTGTCTAGTGCTTTTATGTCATTTTCTAAGAGATTTTCAATTTTGCGTGTGATTCTTGAGTACATCAGGTGTCAAGTTGAAACCATCTCAATCAACACCACAAAGAAAATAGTCTGAGGGAAACACAGCAACCCAGCCTTGCCAAGCATTGCCTTTTGCTGCCTTCACTATCAATGTAATGAGTCTTGTTAAAGTACATTTGGCTCCATGAAGTTGAGAGTTTTCCACCTGAAATCTCTTTCCTGGAAGTAAACCCAGACTGTGTGACAGTTCATATCAGGTTGTACGTCAGGAGATGATGTTGTTCTAAGATTGGCCTTTTGAAGGTGGAGGCAGGGGTTGCAGTCCTGAACTCTAGCAATATCTGGGAGTGAGCTGCAATGTTAGTGAAACCATATTCTGGAAGGTCGCCTTTCAGGTGATTGCCTGCGTCATGGTACAACTTTTGGACTGAGAATCAGGGCTCCCCATGGAGGTGTAAGACTAGTGATGATCCCGATTCATCCTAATGGGTACAGTTGGTCAGATATGGTTTTTCACTCACTGATGAAATGAGTCTTCACCATATCAAACAAAAGACCAACTCTGGGAAGGCACAAAGTACAATGTTATTTGATGACTTTATGATAAAGGAGAGGAAACAAGAGAACTAGAAAGACAGTTCCAATAGTAGAGACGTGGCAGGAGACAGAAGTTGAATTTTCTTGCACTTAAATGGGGTGTTCACTTCATTTCTCTGATTGGGGTGTCAGTCTGTGCATTTATGGGAGAAGTGGGGGAAGGGATATTTGCATAGGCCTTCAAGAGTGCTGGGAGGTAAAAAGGGAGAACTTCTGGACCTTGTTCCTGACTGTGACACTGAAAATGACACTGTGAACTGGAGGCAAAGAAGAATCAGCTGGCAGCTGCAGGTAAAATTTGAAAATAGCTACATAAGGGGCGCCTGGGTGGCGCAGTCGGTTAAGCGTCCGACTTCAGCCAGGTCACGATCTCGCGGTCCGGGAGTTCGAGCCCCGCGTCAGGCTCTGGGCTGATGGCTCAGAGCCTGGAGCCTGTTTCTGATTCTGTGTCTCCCTCTCTCTCTGCCCCTCCCCCGTTCATGCTCTGTCTCTCTCTGTCCCAAAAATAAATAAACGTTGAAAAAAAAATAAAAAAAAAATAGCTACATAAGGGGCAACTGGGTGGCTCAGTCGTTTAAGCGTCTGACTTCAGCTCAGGTCATAATTTCACAGTCTGGGAGTTCAAGCCCCGTGTCAGACTCTGTGCTGACAGGTCAGAGCCTGGAGCCTGTTTCAGATTCTGTTACATCTCTCTCTGTCCCTCCCCCGCTCATGCATGTGCTCACTCTCTCTCTGTCTCAAAAATAAATAAACATTAGGGAAAAAAAAGAAAATAGCTACAGAAGAAATAAACAAGTACAAGTGAGTTCAGCTAGTAATTACCAGCAGCTCATGAAACCACTGTTCATTTTTTGGTTTTTAATCTTTTTGTAATGTTTAAAGTCAACATATGCATAGAGTATTAGATAAAAAAAAAGGTAAGTTTAGAAAGAATAAAACAATTAAGTTTCTAAACATTTGCAGATCTCAAGTAGTGGCCAGACTGTGTGGAAACTTTGTCCATGTAACATTCCTCGGGGGTGGTGTCAATTGTCATCATCTGTAGGAAAGCAGTGTGTCATACAATGACTAATACCCATCAATGTGGTAGTGCCATTTCATGGCCCTCGTCTTTGCAACCCTGGGAAACATGGTGAGGATATAAGTTATAGAAGAATAGATCTTTATGATAAAAGACACTTGTCACATGATGAGTTAGAGAAAGATTGAAAATGGGAAGGAATTCTATGAACTCTGAACCCTACAGGCATGGAATAATGAGTAAGGAAAGGATGTAACAATAGCTTTGATCCTACTGTACATTGATAATCATGGGCAAAGTGTTTCATGTGTAAGAATAAATTGTATCAGGGGACAGATATGAGGTTCTTGGGAACGTGGGCAGCTTATTTAAAATCATACCCAATATTGGGCCTTACCTGACAAGAGCAATTGTAACTCACAGGCAACAAATTGAACAAACATGGGAACGGCTGCAGCAGGCAGAGTTCACCTTTAGATACCAGGTAACCTGAGTTCTGCCTGACATACTGAACCCTTAGCACCTCACGCGGGTGAGTGTAGTGGCCCTTGGAATCCCTAACCATGGGATTTTCATTGTTGGCTTTTTCAGCTTGCAGTTCATGAGAAGAATGCTCAGGACAACTAGGTAAGTGTCTTCTTGTTTCCTCCTCTTTGTTTGGTGCACAGTCTGGCACCACCTTCTGACTGAAAGTGGATGTGTTTTTTCTCGCCCAGATCAAGACTCAGATTTGGGACAGGGAGATGGTGGAGCAGGGCAGGGAGGTCGCTTACTTGAAATACAGGTGTGGTCATTTGACTTGCGTTTTTATGGGTGTTTCCAGGGATGACGCCTGCCCTGTTTGTTGTCTAGTAGACGACGTGGTGTTGCAACTCTTATAGAAGTCCATTATTTTTCTGTATCCAAGACTGGATGGGATGGAAGCAAAGAGGCTGCCTGAGGGATACACGAGGCAGAAACCAATCACTGCAAGAACCCTCCAAGGAGAGGTAAGGAGCACGTTGTGATGTGCTGCAGTCTAATTTCTGCTGTGCAGCCTGTTCCTGTGTGTGATCATCGTGTGGTCTGGAAAGAATCACAAGCACTAAGGACGGCAGGTGGTCCAAAGGGGTGACAGAAGGGTGTTCTCCTCTGGTGCCACAGACAGTGAGGCACTTGTCCCTGTGACTGGTGGAGCTCATGCCCCTCCTCTGACGGTGACCCTCCCACCTTCTCTAGCATCCCCCTGTCTGAAGAGCCTGGAAACCTTCTTCCCACCCGGACACAATGTGAAGACTTTAGTTTATTTGAGGAGAAGATCATTTATTCACTAGTTTTAACAGTCTTTCTTTTTGTTTGTTTTGGGAACTGTAGCCATACATCCCTCAATTTAAGTTCCATAAAGCTTAGCTTAGTACTCTGTTGGTATCAGTGCAACTCTGCAGCAGCTTCACTGATAACTTCTGACAGTTTTCCTTTTCTCGATAGTGTCAAATTAGTCTTTCCTTATATACTAACTGCTCTCATGCGGAAGGCAGCTTGTAGATAAGCTGGGAGATTGAACAATTTGCCTGAAGCCTGAAGAAATGCACCCTTCTTGAGGACTCATTGAGGATATACACCAAACCAGTATTCTCAATGTTATTCTTTTTTTGTTAAGTTTATTCATTTTGAGAGACGCATAGACAGAATGCCAAGCAGGTGCCACACTGTCAGTGAGGAACCCAACGCTGGGCTTGAATTCACAAGCTGTGAGATCGTGACCTGAGCCAAAATTAAGAGTCGGATGCTGAATCCAAGCATCCTCAGATTAATTCTTGATCTGTAATGGAATCCGTGATTTCCCATGATGTATACTGAGAAAACTGTTTTACTGGTGAATTCTAAATTGCTAGTTGTGCCTGAGCTGTCCACAGTTATGTGATTATGAAACAACATGAACTAGGGCACCATGAGGTCTTTATCAAGGTGAGGGGACGGTTCTCCCCCTTATCCTTGGGGGTCACCTGAGGCATTTGGGATACCCTCTGCCTCTGGTCAGGGACCTGACTGTAGGGAAAAGTTTAAGATATTTGAGGAATGAGTTGAGGGATTGTTTTCATTCCACACAGTCCTCTAAAAGCAGAATAAACCTCTGTCCCTTCTAGGGTCTTTAGTAGATCGAGAAACTGCTGAAACCTCTGTGGGTTACAGCAGTTCTGACTGTACCAAGAATGCAGACAAGGACAAGGTAAATGCCAGGGCAATTCTCAGTTGTAACTCTGTTGGGAAACCCTCATCTTTATGTACAGCACGCTCTCCCGGACTTGTCTCGTTTTGCGTGTTGTGTGATATATCTGTTTGTTCTTTGTTTTCTAAATGCACACTCATAACCCAGGAGCCCACAGGCTTCTCAATTTTTAGTCTGTCAGCTTTCTGTGGTAAGTTTAGAAGCCAAAAGCGCTTATAGACTGAGTACCTTAAGGTTTTTCCGTGAGTTTCAGGAAATAATGAGAGGAGGATGACTGCACACTCCAAACAGAGGTCTCCCTGCCTGGGTGATCCCTTCCAGACCTCACCTCTGTGGGAACAGTGTGGCTGCTGTGTCTTCCTTTCTTGATTCTGGCTAGGAGATGAACCTGTTAGAAACGACATCATGACTCCAACTTTTTATTATGTGCCCTGTGCCATTTAGAGTGGTCATAGAGAAAGCCAATGTCATCACTCATCACCTTTCTGTCTTTGTTGGTAAATGACTTGTCTGGAATCCTCCAGCTATACCTTAGGTAAAAACAATTTGAACACTGTGTCCTTCAATTGTGTTTCTATGAGCAGTTTCTGGTTGTGTCCCCAGTCACTGT
Organism: Felis catus; assembly: GCF_018350175.1. Taxonomy (NCBI): domain Eukaryota; kingdom Metazoa; phylum Chordata; class Mammalia; order Carnivora; family Felidae; genus Felis; species Felis catus. The sequence goes on from NW_025408544.1 coordinate 156,176, forward strand.
TAGAGCTGATATAGTCTCATGACACATACCAGTTTTATACCAAAACACTTGCATGAAATCTGTTATGTGAATTTCTCCCTCTTTTTTTCCATTGCACATAATGACTCTGTGTCCTGTAGTATGCTTAAAGTCAGAATTCCCTATGAATTAAGATGAACACATCTGAGCTTTGTAGACATTCACCACAAGTAACTCATTCTTCACAGAAGACTCTCCTTCCCCTGCAAGATTCCAGGCATCCTCCACTGCCCAGAGGTCTCCGAGGCCTTTGACAACACTTCAAGAGGGAAGACTCCTTTCTCAGGGAGAAGAGCAGAGGAGGCACAGTGAGGGTCTGGCTGCAGAATATTTTGCCAGGAGTGGCTGTGATTCCATGAGCAGAATATGAGCCGTGTATTCCCACTCATTTTTTTGTGTTCTTAATATAGCAAAAGCAGAGCATCTGGAGTCGCTGTAGAGGAGGGATGCAGGGTGAACCTGGACATCGATGGCTGCCTGTCTGGAGAATGCTACTTCATTAATCTGTAATTACTTCTGTTAACCCTCTAGGACAGGACCCTTGCCATTTTCTTCCACAGACGTGGGCAGTGATGTGTGGTGGCAGTAGGTTAACCTCTTGTATCTACTACCCCAAGCTGTAGGTGGTATCCAGTGGCACGGACAGAGTTTTCAGGTACTGATGCTATTCTCTTGGATCCTGGTGGCAGAGAAGGTGGCAGGTGCTGACACCTTCTTCTCTGGGTTACAGCTGCTTTTGGTATTGGTTCTCTTGTCTGGCATATGGATGTAGCTGTCACTTCTGTTCTGCAGGGCAGTCTGGATCCTGGGGACCTCCTCCGTTAACTGGACGATTCTGCATGCCTTACCCTGGAGACACCCCGCCCCCATGGACTATTAGGCACGTCCACCTCCTGAACCTTAGTGGCCCTGAGGCCACCCGGAACCCCTCCACCTGCAACACTTGGTAAGATGATCCGAGCACTAGGAGTTGACTTGTAAAACACACTCACCTTATTTTGTGGCTGTTAGGTCTTGGGCCAAGGTGCAGAGGCGGTACCACAGACCATTGTGATGCAAGGGGAATGTGTCTGCTGCCATTACCATATTCCTCAAGTTGCTCAGGATCTCATCTTTGTCCTTTCCCCCACCATGGGTTGGTACAGGCATCTCTTGTGGAAAAGGAATGGGGCCGTATGCAGAAAATCAGACATAGCGCTTCAGCAGAAATGCCCTGTACACAGTCCACGTGCTGGGATCTGTGAGGCATGAGGCACAATGTAACGTACGTCCATCTAGTTGTGCCCCCAGCCATCCATAGTTGTTCAATGAGTGATGAATACATCTGAATCAGGGCTTTTAGGAGTCTTCATCAAGTTATAAGGGATGGTTCTTCAAGTTCTTCTTGGGTATCACCAGAGGCATGTGGGACACCCTGTGCATGTAATTTGGGATCTCACTGGGGCAAAGAGTTTAAGTTGTCAGAAGTATGAGGGGAGGGTTTTTTGTTTTGTTTTTGACCTCCAAACAGTCTACTCAAGTCAGAATAAACCTCCATCCCTTCTAGGGCTTTTTGCAGGACCAGAAGTAGGTGTCACAACCAAGAGTGACATCGACACTGGCTCTGCCAAAACTGCCAAGAAGCACAAAGTAAATGCTGTGGCCGTTTTCAGTTCTAAGTCTTTATGGACAGCCACATCTTTCTGTACAGGACACTCTCCTGCCATTGTCTCTGGTTTGTGTGTCGTATGGTATGTTTGCTGTTTTTGGTTTTTTTCCCCAGATGCAAAACCTTTACTGCCGAGTCTACGGGCTTCCCTGTTTCCCAGATGGCATCTGTTTGTGGTAACTTGAGCAGCTAAGCGTGCCTAAAGGTGGGGACCATAGGGCTTTTCTAATGTGTTCCTGGAATAAATCAAGGAGGATGACACCACACTCCACTTGGAAGTCTCCTACCTTGCCTCATTCTTTGTGGATCTCCTCAATGTGGAATCATTGCTCTTGCTGTTTCTTCCTCTCCTGTTTCCTTCTATTGAGGGTTTTAATGTGCTCAGAAAAATCTGTGGGTATCCTTACAATTTGAAAATGCGAACTGCCTTCACTCCAACTTATATTTTTGTATGTGTCCTTTAGAATGGTCTTAGACAAAGTAAATAAATTTCATACCCATCAGCATTTTGGTAAACATGCTGTCCAGAGTCCCTTCAGGTGTGCCCTAGGCACAAACACTCTGAACTATAAGAAGTGGCATGTTTGTGATAGAAAACATGCACTGAAACTTAAGTTGTGAAGAGAAAAAATCCAAAATTACCTGTGTGGCAATTGCCCACGGTGTCCTTCACTTGTGTTCACATGAGCACGTTCTCTCGTGTCCTGTGTCACAGGTACAGCTAAAACATGGAAACTTACACCAGAAATCAAAGTGCATTTGTGTTAATTGTGTCTTTTAGAATTTCAGCTCATTTTTCCATAGGACACAATTACCCTGCAAAGTGTACTGCACTTAAGCTGAGAAGTACCTCCGAAGTAAAATAAATTAGCTGAACCCAACTAACATGTATAGGCTGTTTCTCTAAGAGCATGCTTTCCCAGGTCCTCTACAGGCCCTCAGGGTCCCCATCTCCCCATATGTCTCTGTGCCCATGGATAGCACTTCCAGAGAGGAGGAGACCCCATTGTCGGGACAGTAGTTTGGACACAGGCAGGGGCTTAGAGGCAGAACTTTGAGCCACGAGGGCTCTGATTCCATGTGTGGACACTGGCTTTGTCATTCCTTCTCATTCTGTAGTTCTTCACATACACAATAAACAGCCTCTGTGGTGGAGGGGATGAAGGGTGGAGTGTGATCCTGGACATAGTTGCCTTCCTATCTGGAATATGCTACTTTGTTAATTTAGTATTCAGCCTATGAATCTTCTAGGAAAGGGGCCCTTGCTGTTTCTACGTTTCCAGACACGTGGAGACACTAGTTTATCCCAATCACATCCATTCCTCACCTCAAAGCTGTAAGTGGAACCCAAAGTATGGGTAGAGATTTTGGCGCTGATGCTGCCCTCTTGAAACCTGGTGGTGGGGAAGCTAGTAGGATATGAGAACAGCTTCTTTGGATTTCTGCTTTTTGCTGGTGTTGGTGCTCTGTTCTGTCCTATGAACATACCTCTCATTTCTTTTCTCCAGGCTATTTTGTATGCAAGAGTCCTGGTCCTTTCCCAGGATTGCCTTGCAGGCTGTACCCCATGGACCACCCTTCACCACCAGTCATGGGCTATAGGCCACATCCCCCTCCTCCACCTACTCTATTTGTTAAGATGACCTGAACTGGACGAGTGGCTGGTAAAGTATATTCATCTTCTTCATGATTGACTTTGTGGCAATGATGTAGAGACAGTTGTGAGTCTTGGCAATCCAACTACAAACTGCCTGAGGACACTGTAGCATGTCTCAAGTTTCTCAGGACATACATACAATGGGCAGTGTCATGTCCCTGTAATACAGTGAGCTATACGTTTCTCTTGTCAAATGAAAGAGGATTTTTTACACAAAAGCAGATGTATCAGCGGTACTGGTGCGTATGTTGGAGACACAATGTTTTGGGTTCTGTGATGAATTAGGTGCACCCCTAACTTTTAGAGCATCAGGTGTCCTGTGTGAAAGAGGGACATTCATTAAACGATGCAGACCTTGTGATCACCAACATGGAAACACCAGTGAGGATTCAGGGCAAAACCGGGGGAGCCTTGAATCATACAGGAATAGAAGGGAAGTTGAGCACAATAAGCAGAGTTTGAGGAGGTGCAGAGGGGAGGGTGTTGGGGTCAGTGAGATGCAGTTGGAGGTCATTCCTGGTCACAGCCTGAGCAGGGAGTGTGAGGTCCATACGGAGCTGCTATGTGGGATCGCTCTCAGTGCACAATGCAGCATTCATCTCCAAAATGTCAGTGTGTTGCCAAAGTGCACGCAGGTAATCACCTAAAAAGATTCTTGTCTCCCTGGATTTTCCTGAAGGTTCTGGATATTTGTGGGGGGAAAAGAGCCCTGGAGATATGGGACATTTAACTTGGTCTTATGAAAATGCTGTATGCCCAAGTTCATATCCCTCCGTGAGGGTAAAAGTGGAGACAGGGTCTAGATCAGCTGAGTCATCCTACAATTCAGGGCTGGCCAGATGCCACCACTGCTGAACCCCTGTCATCACCCTGACTACAGCTTTGCATCTCCTCAAACCTCTCTCACAATATTATGATGCTTTGCCTGTGTTCCTGCTGTCTCAGCCCTAATACCAGTTCTCAGTGGGACCTACACAGAGCCTCAGCTGTGTTATCTGGGAAAACAGGGGTAATATTTGTTTCTAAGAACAAGAGAAAAAGAAGACATTCAGTGCATAAAGCGTCTGCAAAATCTCTGAGAAGTGTCCCCTCACGCTTCTCACAGTTTCAATTAAGATATCTCCACACAATGATCCTCCAAAAAAGATGGTCATGGGAGTTCATTAAACTAAGACTGTTAACAACTCAGCCCAGGGTGGGAATCACTGTTTTAAAAAATAAGACAATGTCCCTCGTTTTTCTATTAGAATTCGGGCCCTGCCACACAATGAAAGAAAAGATAATTATGAGAATGTATACATTCAGAGACCTAGATCTGAAGACAATCATTTTCTATTACACCTAATCTCACAGATGCAGCCACACACTAAAGTGTTCATCTGAGGCCACAGCCACAGATAAACTACAGAAGACAGAATGCATGTAGAAAAACATAAGATCACAGGGGAATAAACCAAAATCTCTTTGCCTTATAGGACAACTCTTGAAATTTGAACAGGACTGTGCACGGTGACAGACTATGGTGATTATATATACATTTTAAGAAGGTGTCAGATCTACCTAAATGCTTTCCCTGCCCATCCTGTCCCCTCCACTTTGTCCTTCCCACTGTCCCCTAATCTACCTTTCATCGTTTTGTCTCTGTGTCAGCGTCTGCTTCTAGGGCCATCTACTCTCACTCCCCATCGAGTGCACACAGTGGGATTCCTGTACACACAGGTAACAAAGTGCCAGAAATGGTGGTGATGGAGGATAGAAGCAAGATCACCCTTTCTGCAGGGGAGCCTGAGGGAGTTTTCCGGGGTGATGGGAACTTCCTGTATCTACATTGATGGGGTGCTTATGCTCAATTATTTTGGAAATATTCCCTGAGTCCATGGTGCCTTGGGGTCAGACAGACAGGTATCTGTCCTTAGGAAATGGCTAAGTTCTAATGGTGGAGAAGGATGAGGGACCAGCAGTGACTGTAGAGAGGAGTGAGGGTCAGACCCTAACCCAGGATGCCAGGTCTCCACAGAGAGCACCACGTGTAGGAGGACTCTGAAGAGCAGAGATTTCTTGATCAGACCCATGAACTACATAATCCTCCTGTAGTTTCCTCACTGAGCGATGGCCAGAGCAGAGGCCAGCAGCTGGAGGACACCCTGATCATGGCTGGAGTGGAGCAGTGGGCCTGGGGGATTGAGTCAGGGAAAGGGACAGGCAGAAGGTAGTGTGACAGGGTGTTTGAGAGACAAACGGAAGAGAAGGGACCCTTCTCTGCTGACTTCACCTACATTTCTGTGTGACCAAAATGAGACACTTGTCTCCCAGGGAAGGGAAGATGGCTGGCAAAAAGACAGAGTGATATACTCAGCTCAAGTGCCCAGGGTATCTGCCTTGCTCTTGAGTACCTAACACAGGAAGCACGTGCTTTCTGTCATGATTGGAACTGCAGCTCATACCATTTAGTGAAAATCAATCCAATTATGCATCCCTCAGCATTAAAGTACTCCAACAAAATTAAGTGAACAGACTGAAAGATACAACACAGGATAAAGTCCAAAGGTAGAATGACTGCAACCTTTCAGGAATAAAGTCTATCAGAAAAGAAGGTAGGTACCCTAGTGCAGGCCTTCAGACACCTGGGCAATATCTGAAAACGTAAAAAAAAAAGTCCTTACTTCAAAAGCAACATTAGCGCTAGACACAAAGGGATCATGATTTAAGGTTTAGAGAGCAACCATATGACTTCATGGTGCTGTATCCATGAGATCAAGTCTCATCAAATTATACCCTTTAATTTGAGGTTCTTTGTTATATGTAAATTATACCTCATTAAAGAAAGTTTCAAAGCACAAAATACTAGAAGCAAATGTGGGAACATTCCTTTCAAATCCTGAAGTGCATGGGTGAGATGAGTCTGTCTGCCCATGTCTCAAAAATCCAAAATAATAAGGCATTTAAAAATTAATAGCAGACTAAGCAGACCCTGAGCCCACCCTGTACCATGTTTTCAACTACATAACTTCCACATCCAAGTCCATGAACCAGAGAGGGATCCAAGAATGGCACAACAAACTCCACACCTAAATAGAAGCTGCATCAGGAAGGTTAGGAAGGTCAGAAAGTTGGAGGCTGGCTGCCTGCAGAAGGAGCAGAGAAAGTGAGCCCTCGCACCAAGGGGCCGACACAGGGAAGACTAATCTCCATAACATTTGGCATTAAAACCCAAGGGGGCTGAATTCCCTTGAGTTTAGATCCTGGCGCTTTGGAGGTCAGCTGACCCAGCACTGGGTGATCCAGGAGGATGAGTGATAGCCAGGTCCCTGCCTGTGTAGAGAGGCAATGTAAACATGGCATTTTACACAATGCCCAGGCCACAGGAGACACATGTATTCATTCTGATTCTTGATTCTTGACTCAGCTGGCCTGCCTGGGTCCCACTGACACCACTGAGAACAAGCACAGCCCACAACAGGCACGCAATCAGTGCGGACCCCTGCACTGAAAGGAAAAGTAACCCAGACACAACAGCAGGGAGTGAGCAATACCCATACGATAGCCTCCTGAAGGTCCAGGTCCTATAAATGGAGACATGCCCTGCTGAGGACTCCAGGACCTCTTCTTCATAACGGCATTAATTTCAAGATCAGAAGGCACAGCTGACTTTCTTAACACAGAGAAATAGAGCCAGAGAGACAAACAAAATGGACACACAGAGATGTTTATCTACAATGAAAGACCTACTCAAAGCCACAGCCAGAGATCTAAGCCAAAGAGATATAAGTAACATACCTGATACAGAATTTCAAGCAATGATCATAAGGATACTCATTGGAGTTGAGAAATGAGTAGAAGAGTGAGACCCCTGACATAGATAAGATACAACACAGACACTGAGGACACAATAAAGGAGAAAACATGCTTGCTGGAATGAACAGAGTGATGGAAGAAGCAGCGGAACAAACTAGTGACCTCGAAGACTGAGTGACAGAAATTAATCACACTAAACCAAAGAGAGAGAACAGAATTCTGCAACGTGAGATGAGACGAAGGGAACTCAGTGACTACAGGAAAGATAATAGGATTCATGTTGTAGGAGTCCCAGAAGGAAGAGAGAATGGGGAAGAAAATTTGAGGAAATAATAGCTGAAAACATCCCTAATTGGGGGAGGGAAACAAACATCCACATCCGGGAGACTAGAGAATTCCCATCAAAATCAACAAATAAGGCCAACACACAAACCTACTGTAAACAAACTTACAAATTAGGGTGAGAATAAAGAAAAACTCGTAAAAGCAGCAAAACAGTCCTTAACTTAGAAGGGAAGACCCATGAGGCTAGCTACATATTTCTGAACAGAAACTTGGCAAGCCAGAAGTGAGTGACATCACATATTCAAAGTGCTGAATGGAAAAATCAGCGGCCAAGAATATTCTATTCAGCAAGGCTATCTTTCAGGATGAAGGAGACACAGACTTTCCCAAACAAAAACTAAAGGAGTTTGTACCACTAAACCAGTCCTGCAAGAAATATTAAGAGGGATTCTTTGAATGGAAAGGAGAGACCAACAGTGACAGTATAGAGGTAGAAGACACAATTCAAGTAAAAAATGAACATTTCTGGAAAAAAAATCTATTAAAGAAATCAGAGAAATGGATTTGAACTATAATAACATCTACCAAAAACCTAGGGAGGAGAAAGTAATGGGTTCAAAGGTAAATGACCATCAACTTAATACAAACTGCTAAATGCAGAAGAGGTTATATAAACACCTAACAGTAGCCATATACTAAAACCAGTCATAAATATGCTAAGAATAGAGATAAAGAAATCAAAATATATCACTAAAGAAAATAAGCAATACATGAAAGAAAGGCAAGAAAGGATCAGAGAAAATCATTAGAAACTACAACAAAACAGGCAATAAAATGGCAATACATATCAATCAATTTTGAGGGAAATGGAGTGAATGCTCCAATCTAGAGATGTAGGGAGTAAGAATGGATGAAAAAACAAAGCAGATTCAGCATCCTACAAGTGACCCACTTTACACCTCAAGAATAATAGTGAGGATAGAGAAACATCACACAAATGAATGTCAAAAGAAAGCTGGAGTAACCATACTTGTATCAGAAAAAAATACACTTAAAAAAAGTACATAACAAGAGACAGGGGAGGACAGTATATAACAGCAAATGGTACAATCCAAAAAGAAGATATAACAACTGTAAATATATCCCACAATTAAGTGGGATTTATTCCCAAGCTACAAAGGTGGTTCAACATTCACAAATCAATGTGATACAATACATCAACAGGAGAAAGGATAAGAACCAGATGATCGGGGCATCTGGGTGGCTCATCCTTTAACAGTCTGACATCAGCTCAGGTCATGACTTCATGATTCCTGAGTTCAAGTCCCACGTCGGACTCTGTGCTGAAAGCTCAGATCCAAGAGCCTCCTTCGAATTCTATGTCTCCCTCTCTCTCTGCCCCTCCCCTGCTCACACTCTGTCTCTCTCAAAATTAATAAACATTAAAAGAAAAGAAGCATACAGTCATTTCAATGCATGCAGAAAGGAACATTTGACAAAGTACAACATCCGTTCATGCATGTAACCCCCTAAAGTAGGTTTACTGGAAACATACATTAATGTAATATAGGTTATCTATGAAAACCCTGCAGTTATAATCAACCTTAATGGGGAAAATCTGAGAGTTTTTCCTGTAAGGTCATGAAGAAGACAAGGATGTTTACTCTTACCACTTTTAGTAAACAAATTACTGGAAGTCCTAGCCATAGCCAGCAGACAAACGAAACGAAACGATTTGCAGATTACATGACACTATATATAGAAAACCCTAAAGAGTCCACCCAATAACTGCTAGAACTGATAAATGAATTCAGCAATGTCACAGGATACAACATAATTGTACAGAAATCTGTTGCATTTGTAGACAATACAGAAGCAGTAGAAAGATAAATTAAGAAAAACAGTCCCATTTACAGTCGTACACCAAAAATAAGATATCTATGAATAAATCTAACCAAAGTGGTGAGCGACCTATGCTCTGAAAAGTATAAAACAGTGATGAAAGAAATTCAAGATGACACAAAGAAATGGAAGGACATTCCGTACTCACAGATCAGAAGTACAAATATAGTGAAAATGTTTATACTTCCCAAAGCAATTGACAGAATTAATGCAATTTCCATCAAAATACCAACAGCAGTTTTCACAGAACGAGAACAGTCCTAAAATTTGTATGGAACCAAAAAAGACCCCAATCTTCAGAGTAAACAATCTTTATGTGAAGTAATAATTATGGAGGGCGCTATGCCTCTGGATCTTCTGCTCCAAAACACAATAACTCTGGCTTAAGCATTTGAACAAAGGTTAGACATATCCCAACCAAGGATCATTCTACAAAATACATTCCACAAACGTACCCTCAAAACTTTGCAGACTATGAAAAATATGGAAAAATCTAAAAATTGTCATGGACAAGTGGAGCCTAAGGAGACAGGATGACTGTAATTTGCCAGGTGGGATGAGTCTGGGCTAGGAGAGGTTAAAACCGAAACAATCTGAATACAAATATAAA
>NW_025408545.1:0-143940 GCF_018350175.1 Felis catus
AAAGATATGTAAAGGATGTCTATTTTTAATTGAGATATTGATCACAACATTTGTTGTATGAGTTTAGGCATACATTGTCATTCCATATGTCTAAGAATTATATTGTACTTAAGCACAAGTGTAGCTATCCTGTGAAAGCATGCAACAGTATTATTACAGGATTGACTCCATTACATTGGCTGTCCCTTGTATCCCTAGGACTCATTCATTCCATAGCTGTTGCCGGTATCTCTCTCAAAGGTATTTCATTCTTTATCTAACCTAAGTATTTTGGTGGTAAACACAATTACCACTTGCTCAGCAAGTGTAAATTGGCGGTCTATTTTTCTGTGAACATTGCTTAAACCATTACAAATGATGTCATTACGTTAATAAAGTCGGTTTCATTCTTCACTCACAAGAAAGGAGAAGGAAAAGATTTCTTTGTGTCCCAGGCCCTGTCATTAAAACCTTTCCCCAATGTGGACAACAGGTTTAGTAGCCCAGGCACCTTCAGTGTCTCAGCTGAGCGACCAGGGCCTTGCACATTGCAAAAATTCCCATGATGGCCAACAGAGAGAGCTCGAGCACCACAGACCCGGAGAGGCGGGTTCCTCTGCCCAGGCAGTGATGGCCAGCAGAAGGCGCACCATCGGCTTTTCTGACCCAGGGCACCTGAGAGCAGGAAGGGCTTTGATTGCTCCCAGAGTACTCAGGGCCTCTGCCGCTGCCTGAGTACAGAGAGCAGAGCTGCATTTCCAGCAGGTTGTGCCGCCTGCCCCAGGGGAGATCTTGGGAGCTTTGTAGCCACTTGGCATCTCCTGAGTCGCCAGAGAGAGTTTGTCTTATTGTACTGAGTGCTGAGGAATGGGCGCTGGGTGGCTTCCCTGGGCAAGCTGGTTGCTGAGATGCACAGGCCCTTGCATTTCTCTGGGCTGTTCCCGTGTTTCATTCCTCCCCTTCCTGGACAGTATTTGAACAAGACATATTTTACTAAAGGTCTTGTGGATTGCGGAGTCCCACGACATCACCTCATCGATGCAGTCGATGGTTTGTTCCAGATTCAGGCTTGTTTCCGGGAAGAAACCCTGACAGAAATTCAGAAGAACAGGAGCTGCATTCCGTTAGGACATGAATACATGAAATGCTCGTCTTGGGAACTCCTAGAAGAATGAGCTGGGACCCACTTTCTGAGTCCTGCTAGAACCATTGACGGAGGTAAGGGCACAAACTGTCCCCCACATCATACATGCTTTTTAAAAAGTTTCATGGTTATTTTTCCAACCTAATTAAGTGATTGCAAATTACAGAAAACCTGGTAGGTACCTGTCATTAAAGTACATTATTTTTAATTTAAATTGCAGTGAGTGAAGATACAGTGTAATATTAGTTTCAGGTGTAAAATATAGAGCAACCCTTCCACACGTCATCCGGTGCTCATCCCAGGTGCACTTATTAATCCCCAGCAGCTGCTCCACCCATTCCCCACCTTGCTCTGGAAGCACTCAGTACTTTTCATAGTTAAGAGTCTGTTTGTCACTGTCTTCTCCCTGCCCCCCCCCCCGGTTTGTTTTGTTTTATTTCCATGTGTTAGTGAAATCATCTGGTATTTGTCTTTGTCTGAAAGGCTTATTTCACCCAGGATAACATTCTCTCGCTCCATCCAGCTCATGGCAAATGACAAGATTTCATGTTTTTACGGCCTAATAATATTACATTCCATAGACCACATCTCAATTTATTCATCAGTTGATGGATGCTTGGATAGTTTCTGTAATTTGGCTGTTGTAGAAAATGCTGGTGTAAACATCATGGTGCATGTATCCCTTTGAAGATTTTGTATTCTTTGTGGAAATACCTCGTAGTGAAATTGCTGGATCGTAAGGTACTTCCATTTCCAGTTTTTTTTTTTTTTTTGAGAAATGTCCATAATGTTTTCCAGACTGGCTGCACCAGTTTGCATTCTTACCCACAGTGCAAGAGGGTAATTCTTTCCACACATCCTTGGCAACACCTGCTGTTTCATCCTTCATTGATTTTCGTCATTGTGACAGATGTGCTTTGTTATCTCATTGTACTTTCGAATTGTATTTCCCTGAAGATCCGTATTGTTGAGTATTTTTTCATGTGTCTCTTGGCCAGGTATATGTCTTCCTTCGGGAAATGTCCATTCGTGACTTCTGCCCATTTTTAATCAGATTTCTCATTTTTTGGGTGCTGTATAACTATATATTTTGGGCACTAACCCTTTATCTGATGTCGTTTGCAAATATCATTCTGTAGGTGTTTTAGTTTTGTTGATTATTTCCTAGGTGACGGAAGGTTTTAATTTTTTATGAAGTCTCATTATTTTTTCTTGTGTTTCTCTTACCTCTAGAGATATATCTACAAAGACATTTGCACAGGCAGTGTCAAATAAGATACTACCCGTGTTATCCTCTGGGATTTTTATGGTTTCCGGTTTCACATATAGGTCTTTATCCATGTTGGATTTATTTCTGTGTATGGTGTAAGAAAGTGGTCCATTGTTGTTTTTGTTTTGTTTTGCAGGATGCTGTCCAGTTTTTCCAAAACCATATGTTGAGGGGACTTTTTTTAAAGTTTATTTACTTATTTTTGAGAGAGAGCATGCAGAAGAGGGGCAGAGAGAAATGGAGACAGAGAATCCCACGCATGCTCTGCACTGCCCTGAGATCATAACTTGAGCTGAATTAACAATCACAATCACACGCTTTGTTGACTGAGCCACCCCTGTGTCCCAAGACTATCTTTTTTTCCATTGGATGTTCTTTCCTGCTTTGTTGAGAATTAATTGACCATATAGGTGTGAGTTCATTTCTGCGTTTCTATTCTATTGATCTATGCCTCTGTGTTTTTTTGTTGTTGTTTTGTCAGTACCATACTGTTCTGATCAGTAAGCTTTGTAATATTACCTGAAGTCTGGAATTGTGATGTCTCCAGCTTTGCTTTTCTTCTTCAAGTTTGTTTTGGCTGTTTGGGGACTTTTATCATTCCATACAAATTTTGAGATGATTTGTTCTTGTTCTGTCACAAATGTTTTTGTTAGTGTGATAGGGATTTCATTATATGTGTAGATTGTTTTGAGAAGTGTAGACATTTTAACAGTATTTTGTGCTTCCCATCCATGAACATGAAATGTATTCCATTTCTTTGTGTCCTCTTCCATTTCTTTCATCAGTGTTTCATAGACTTTAGAGTACACGTCTTTCAATTCTTTGGTTAGGTTTATCCCTGGTTTCTTGTATTTGTGAGCCTGTCAATGGGATTGATCCCTTACTTTCTCTCTGTGTTAATTCATGATTTGTGTTAGAAATGCCATACATCTATGTAGCTTGATTTCTGTATATTGTGACTTGTGGAATTCATATATCAATTCTAGCAATTTTTAAGGGAACCTTTCATGTTTTTTATAGAACACATCATGTCAGTTCCAAATAGTGAAAGTGCTACTTCTTCCTTGCCGATTTGGATGCCTCTTATTTCTTTTTGTTGTCTGAGTGCTGTGGTTAGGGTTTGCCATACTATGTGGAAAAACAGTGGTGAGACGGGTCATTCCTGTTTTGTCCCTGACCTTGGAGGAAAATTTTTCAATTTTTCCCCATTGAGGATGAGATGAGCTGTGGGTTTTTCCTAGATGACCTTTATTATGTGCAGGTAGGTTGAGTCTCAATGTACTTTGCTGAGGGGTTTTATCATGAATGGATGTGACATTTTGTCAAATAGTTTTCCTGCATCTGTTGAAAGCATCGTATGGTTCTTATCCTTTGTCTTATTACTGTGGTGCATCATGTTGATTGATCTGTGAATGTGGAACCACCCTTGCAGCCTAGGAATATATTCCACTTGATTATGGTAAATGATTCTATTAATGTATTGTTGACTTTAATTTGAAGGTATTTTAATAAGAATTTCTGCATACATAGTCATCAGGCTATTGGGCTGCAGTTTTATTTAAAATTTTTTAATATTTTTAAATGTTTATTTCTTTCCTTTGAGTACATAAAAGTGAGGGAGGGGCTCAGAGATAGGGAAAGAGAGAATCCTGGCCATGGCCCACACTGTCATGGCAGGGTCCAACATGGGACTCGAACCCACGCACAGCAAGATAATGTCCTAATCTGAAATTAAGAGTTGGACAGTAAACAGCCCGAGCCACACAGGCACCCTGCCAGTTTTCGGTTTTAGTGGAGGCTTTATCTGGTTTTGGTATCAGGGTAATGATGGACTCATAAGATGAATTTATGTTTTCCTTCTTTTTTTATTTTTCGTAATAATTTGAAGAGAATACATATTACCTCTTTCTTAAATGGGTGGTAGAATTCATCAGTTAAACCATCTGGCCCAGAACTCTTGTGTTGGGGGGAGATTTTTTTTTATTACTGATTTGATTTCTTTCTGTTTTCAGAATATATGTATCTTCCTGTTTCAGTTTTGGTAGTTTGTGTTTCTAGGAATTTGTCCATTTTTCTCAGAGTGTCCAATTTGTTGCATATAGTTGTTCATAATATTAACTTCTAACTGTATTTTTGTGGTGTGGACTGTTATTTCTCCTTTCTTATTTGTGATTTTATTTATTGGAGTCCTTTCTCTCTTCTTACTGAAAAGTCTGCCTAGAAGTTTTCATGTTGATTTCTGTTTTCAAAGAACCAGCCCCTGGTTTCATTGATTTTGTCTAGTGTCTTTTTGGTTTGACTATCCCTTATTTCTGTCTGAATCTCTATTACTTCCTTCCTTCTGCTGTTCTTCTTCTGATATGTGACCTAGAATATGATCAATTCTGGAGAATGTCCCATGTGCGCTTGAAAAAAATATGTACTCTGCCATTTTAGTATGGAGTATTCTAAATATATCTGTTAAACCCATCTGGTCCAGTGTGTCATTCAAAGCCATTGTTTCCTTGTTGATTTTTCTGTTTACAGCTTCCGTCCTTTGATGTGAGTGATGTGCAAAGTCCTGTACTATCGTTATATTATAAAAAATGAGTTCTTTTATGGTTGTTAAATATTTTATATACTTGGTGATAGCATGTTGGGTGCATCAAAATTTACAATCATTGGATATTCTTGTTTCATTGTCCCCTTTAGTATGAGATAGCGTCCATCTTCATCTCTTGTTATAGCTTTATTTATTTATTTATTTACTTATTCATTTATTTATTTATTTTAATTTATGTCATAGTTGACATACAGTGCATTCTCGGATTCGGGAATAGAATTTGGTGATTCATCCCTTACATACAATACTCAGTGCTCATCACAACAAGTGCTCTCCTTAATACTCATCCCACATCTAGCCCAGCGCTGACCCATTTCCTTCTATCAACCTTCGTTTTTTTTCTCTAACATTAAGAGACTCATGTGGTTTGTTACCACTCTTCTCATTTCCTGCCCCCTTCCCATGTTTTCATCTGTTTTGTTTCTTCAATTCCACATGAGTGAAATCATATATTTGTCTTTCTCTGATTGACATATTTCACTTAGCATAATACATGCTAGCTCCATCCACATCATTGCAAATGGCAAGATTTCATTCTTCTTGAAGTTGAGTTATATTTCTTTGTATATACACATGTTTGTATATATGAACGTACACATATGTACATATGTATATATGCGTATACATACATACACACACACACACTCACCACAACTTCTGTATACCTTCATCAGTTGATGGATACTTGGGCTTTCTCTATAGTTTGGCTACTGTTGATAATGCTGCTATAAATACTGGCTTCATGAAATGTCACTATTAGGTATTTACCCAAAGTGTGCCAAAATAGAGTCTCGGTTTTAAAGGTAATTTTGCCTGATATAAGTATTGCTACTGGCTTTCTTTTGACATTATTGGCATAATAAATGGTTCTTCATTCTCTCACTTTAAATCTGAAGGTGACTTAAGTCCAAATAAAGCTTTGTAGGCAGCATCTAGATAGGTGTTGTTTTTGTTTGTTTGTTTGTTTTGTCCATTCTGACTCCCTATCCAATGTCTTATGATTGGAGCATTTAGTCTATGTACATTTAGAGTGATTATTAATAGGTATATATTGAGTGCCGTTCTACTAGTTGTTTTGCCATTGTTTCTTGATGTTTTCTCTGATCCATTCTTGTCTGTAACACTTTTAGTCCTAGATTTCCACTCAAAGAGCCCGATTGAAATATTCTTTTCTTTTGACTGGTAGTACATTTCTTTACTTCTTTTTAATATTTCTTTTTTTTTAACTTAAGCCTACGTTAGTTACTTTATAGTGGAATACAGTTTCAGCAGTAGAATTTAGTGATCCATCAAGTACAAAATATACCCAATACTCATCCCAAGTGCGCCCGTAATGCCCATCACCCATTTAGCCTATACCCCTATTCAGTAACCCTCCTGGAACCCTGAGTTTCTTCTCTGTATTTCAGAGTCTCTTATCGTTTGACTTCCTCTCTGTTTTTATCTTCTTTTTTTTTTTGCTTTCCTTTCACTACGTTCATCAGTTGTATTAAATTCCACAGATGAAAAGATAATATGATGTGTGTCTTTCTCTGACATATTTTGCTTAGCATAATCAAGTCTGGTTCCATCCATGTTGTTTCAAATAGCAAGATTTCATTCTTTTTGGCCGCCGAGTAATATTCCATTGTATGAATATACCACATCTTCTTTATCCATTCATCTGTCAATGGTCATTTGCGCTCTTTGCATAACTTAGCTATTGTTGATAATGTTGCTATAAAGTGCATGCGCCACTTCAACTCAGCATTAGTGTATCCTTTGGATAAATACGTAGTAGCGCTCTTTGCATAACTTAGCTATTGTTGATAATGTTGCTATAAAGTGCATGCGCCACTTCGACTCAGCATTAGTGTATCCTTTGGATAAATACGTAGTAGTGCAATTGCTGGGGCCTAGTGTAGTTCTATTTTTAGTTTTTCTGACAAATCTCCATACTATTTCCAGAGTGGCTTCACCACTTTGCATGCCCACCAGCGTTTCAAAAGCGTTCCCTTTCTCTGCATCCTTGCCAACATCTGTCTTTTTTGGAGATGTTAATTTTAGCCATTCTGAGAGGTGTGAGGGAATATCTCATTGTGGTTTCGATTTGTATTTCAGTGATGACAAGTGAGATTGAGCATCTTTTCATGTGTGACCAATCTGGATGTCATCTTTGTTAAAGTGTCTCTTCACGTCTTTTGCCCATTTCTTCACTGGATTATTTGGTTTTTGGGTGTTGAGTGTGATAATTTTTTATAGATTTTGGATACTAACCCTTTATCTGATATGTCACCTGCAAATATCTTCTCCCATTTCATTCAGTGGCCTTTCAGTTTTGCTGACTATGTCCTCTTCTGTGCAGATGCTTTTTATCTTGAGGTCCCAATAGTTCATTTTGGTTTTTATTGCCCTTGCTTTGGAGACATGACAAGCAAGAAGTTGTTGTGGCCAGGATCAAGGAGGTAGATTGTCTGTTTTCTCCTCTAGGATTTTGATGGTCCCTACTTACATTTATATCTTTGATCCATTTTGAGGTGTGTGTGTGTGTGTGTGTGTGTGTGTGTGTGTGTGTGGTTTAAGAACATAGTCCAGGTCCAATCTTCTCACTGTTTAGTTTTCCCAGTACCATTTGCTGAAGAGACTTTTGTTTTTCCATTGGATATTATTTCCAGTGTTATCAAAGATTACTCGGCCATGGGGCGCCTGGGTGGCGCAGTCGGTTAAGCATCCGACTTCAGCCAGGTCACGATCTCACGGTCCGTGAGTTCGAGCCCCGCGTCAGGCTCTGGGCTGATGGCTCGGAGCCTGGAGCCTGTTTCTGATTCTGTGTCTCCCTCTCTCTCTGCCCCTCCCCCGTTCATGCTCTGTCTCTCTCTGTCCCAAAAATAAATAAAAACGTTGAAAAAAAAATTAAAAAAAAAAGATTACTCGGCCATATGTTTGAGCGTCCATTTATGGGTTCCCTATTCCATTCCATTGATGTCTGTGTCCGTTTATGTGCCCGTACCATACTTTCTTGATGATTGCGGTTTTCTAATACACCATAAAGTCCAGATTTTAATGTCTCCAGCTTTGTTTTCTTTTTCAACATGACTTTGGCGATTTGGGGTCTTTTCTGGCTCCCTACAAATTTTAGGGTTGTTCTAGTTCTGTGAGGAAGGCTGGTGTTATTTTGATAGGGATTGCATTGAATGTGTCGATTGCTTTGGGTAGTATTGACATTTTAATAATATTTGTTCTTCTCACCCATGAGCATGGAATGTTTTTCGGTTTCTTTGTGTTTCTTCCATTTCTTTCATAGATGTTGTATGGTTTGTTCCTTTATTTTTTTAATGTTTGTTTTTTTTGAGAGAGAGAAAGAGCACATGAGCAGGGGAGGGGCAGAAAGAGAGAGAGAGGGAGACACAGACTCTGAAGCAGGCTCCAGGCTCTGAGCTGTCAGCACAGTGCCCATCACGGGACTCAGACCCACAAATGCGGGATCATGTCCTGAACCGAAGTCGGCACTTAACCGACTGAACCACCCAGGCGCCCCTCTATTGTTTTAAGTGTACTGATCTTTTTCCTGTTTGGTTATGTTTACCCCTGGGTATTTGATGGTTTTCAGTGCAGTTGTAAAGTACATCAATCCTTGATTTCTCTCTGCTGACTCATTATTGGTGTATAGAAATGCAGTCAACTTCTGTATATTGATTTTATATCCTGAGACTTTCCTGAATTCCAGTATCAGTCCTAACGGTTTTTCCATGGAGTCTTTTGGATTTCCTTGGAAAGTATCACGTCTGCGAAGAGGGAAAGTTTGACCCTCCTTGCCAATTTGGACGCCTTGTATTTCCTTTTGTTGTCTGCTTGCTGATGTTAGGAGTTCCAACAGTTTGTGGAATAATGGTGGTGAGAGTGGACATCCCAGTCGTGTTCCTGACCTTAGGGGGAAAGCTCTCAGTTTTTCCTCATTGAAGATGATATTAGTTGTGGGACTTTCGTATCTGGACATACTGATATTCAGACAAGACCTCTCTATACTTCCTTTCATGAGTGCTTTTTTTTTCCATCAAGAAAGGATGCTGCATTGTGTCAAATGCTCTTTCTGCATCTATTGAGAGGATCATATGGTTGTTATCCTTTCTTTTATCAATGTAATGTATCACATCAGTTGATTTGCAGATATTGAATTCGTGGTGCATCCCAGGAATAAATCCAATTCATTCTGGTGAATAATTATTTGTATGTATTGTTGGATCCGGTTTGCTACTTTTGTTGAGAATTTTTGCATCCAGGGTCATCAGGGAAATTGGTCTGTAGTTTTCCTTTCTGGTGGGATCTTTGTCCAGTTTGGACTCAAGGCCAAGCTGGCCTCATAGAATGAGTTTGGAAGTGTTCCTTCCATGTCTCTGGCCATGACCTTATCTTGTT
The DNA here is from genome assembly GCF_018350175.1 of Felis catus. Taxonomy (NCBI): domain Eukaryota; kingdom Metazoa; phylum Chordata; class Mammalia; order Carnivora; family Felidae; genus Felis; species Felis catus. The sequence continues at coordinate 9,391 of NW_025408545.1, forward strand.
CTTTCATTTGGGATGCATTCCTCTTGTCTTGGCATTTTGGCTGAGTTTTTGCCTTCTCTGTGTTACAAACGCTCATTATGTTAGCTGCCTGTGAGATGAATGGCTTTATGAAAAGGAGGTCATCTAGTGTCCAGGGCCTGACACATCAGGGAGTGTCTGTGGTGTGTGTTGCATACATTGTTTTGTGTTCTGGCTGCACTGTCCTTCAGGCCAGTTGCATGGACAATGTATGGTCCTTGGCCAGAATGTGCTGAGTTTTGTCTAGGCCAGCTCCGATCTGCTTCTTAAATGAGACTTGAAATGACTGCCACTCGAAGTGAAGCTCTGCAGAACTGTCTGGTCAAGAGAGGTGGTGTGGTCATGAGCTTCCGCTGGTCTTCTGGGGAAGGGGAAACCTCCATTGGGACTTAGGCAAGCCTGATTGACCTAGAAGGCCAGTCTCACCAGAGCACAGGAATGTGGGGTTGGTGTAAGCATCTTAGGCAGCCAGTGTGAGGATGACATTGTTTCCACCAGATGGCTCTGTGTTTATGCTGTGGGGAAGAGGAGGAAAATGGTCCCACACACCTCTTCTGTCCTACCTCCTTTGTCCCCTTGTTGTGAACACTGCCTCTCAGGGATGCTCCCCATGAGAGTGTATAATCACCCCCCTGTGTGCACCAGGCGATGTACAGGTCACTGTTTCCACACCATCTGCCTGTAAGTAGTTTGCTGCCTTCTCTCAAGGATTAGGCCAGTGACCTCAGGGCTGTATCCCAGCCAAGCCTTCTAACCTTTGAAACTCCACATTCTCAGGGTCTGGATCGCTTGGTTAAGTGTCTGAGTCTTGATCCTGGCTCAGATCATGACCTCGTGGTCATGGGCTTCTCTCTCTCCCTCTATACCTGCCCCTGCCTTGCATGTGCTCTCTTTCTCTATATATATCTCAAAATAAATAAACTTAAAACAAATTTAGTGCATGGAATACCTTATTTAGGCGAGAATTCCTCCCTGATGGAATGGCAGGGGTCTATCAGTTAAATTTCCGGCAATGACTAGGAATTTCATTGCTGACCGGTTAAAGGTTACATTCCTACAGGAGTAAATTTAGGGTTAGTGACAAGAGGCCTTAACGTAAGTAACTCCATGATGGCGGGCACTGGGTTCATGGAGGCTGCATTGCCTCAGGCAGTGGGTTCACTGTAGGCAGCAGTGCTTCGGACAGTATGTTCACAGGTGTCAGCAGTGCTTCGGGTGGTAAGTTTACTGGAGGCTGCAGTGACACTGGCAGTGGGTTCACTGGAGGCTGCAGTGTCTCGGGCAGTGCGTTCACTGGAGGCTGCATTGCCCCAGGCACTGGGTTCACTGGACAATGCAGTACAGCGCGCACTGGGTTCACAGGAGGGTGCAGTGCCTCGTGTACCGGGTTCACTGCAGGCTGCAGTGCTGCGAGAACTGGTTTCACTGGTGCCTGCAGTGCCGCAGGCACTGGGTTTACTGGAGGCTCCAATGCTGCAGGAACTGGCTTCACTAGAAGCTGCAGTGCCGCGGACACTGGCTTTACTAGAGTGTTCAGTGCCATGGGCACTGGTTTCACTTGAGGCTGCAGTGGCAAGGACACTTGGTTCACTGGAGGGTGCAGTGCCATGCGCACTGGCTTCACTGGAGGGTGCAGTGCCAGGGACACTGGCTTCACTGGATAGTAGAGACCCGCAGGCACTGGGTTCACTGCAGGCTGCAGTGCCGCTCCACTGGGTTCACTGCAGGGTGCAGTGCCGCGTGCACTGGGTTCACTGGAGGCTGCATTACCGCGGGCACTCTGTTCACTGGATGGTTCAGTGCTGCGGGCACTGCTTTGACTGGAGGGTGCAGTGCCGCGGCACGAGGTCACAGGATCCTACATTTTTGTGGGCAATGGGTTCGCTGCAGGCTGCATTGACACGGGCACTAGGTTCACTGGAGGGTGGAGTGGAGCGGGCACTGGCTTCACTGTTGGCTGAAGTGCCGCAGGCACTGGGTTCACTGGAGGCTGCAGTGCCACGGGTGCTGCATTGACTGGAGGCTGCAGTGCCGCAGGCAATGGGTGCATTACAGGCTGGAGTGCCCTGTGCACTGGGTTCACTGCAGGATGGAGTAATGCATGCACTGGGTTCACTGGAGGCTGCAGTACTGTGATCACCGGGTTCACTGGAGACTGCATAGAAGCGGGAACTGGGTTCACTGCATGGTTCAGTGCTGCAGGCACTGGGTTCATTGGAAGCTGCACAGAAGCGGGAACTGGGTTTACTTCATGGTGCAGTTGTGGGCACTGGGTTCACTGCAGGCTGCAGTGCACCGGTCACTGAGATCACTGGAAGCTGCAGTGCTGTGGGCACAGGGGTCACTGGAGGAAGCAGGGCATAGGACACTGGCTTCACTGGAGGCTTAGTGCCATGGACACTGGGTTCACTTGAAGCTGCAGTGCCACGGGCACTGGGTTCACTGGAGGCTGAACTGTTGTGGACACTGGGTTCACTGCAGGCTGCAGTGCACTGGTGACTGACATAACTGGAAGCTGCAGTGCTGCCTGCACAGGGTTCACTGGAGGGGGTAGTGCCGCTGGATCTGGGTTCATTGGAGGTTGCAGTGCTGCGGGCACTGTGTTCACTGGAGGCTGCATAGAAGCAGAAACTGGGTTCACTGCGTGGTGCAGTGCTGCGGGCACTGGGTTCACTTGACGGTGCAGTGCGGCAGGCACTGGCTTCACTGGAGGGTGCAGTGCCGGGGACACAGGCTTCACTGGAGGGAAGAGTCAACAGACCTATGGTTCAATGGAGGCTGCAGGCCTGTGGGCACTGGGTTCACTGGAGTGTGCAGTGCCGCGTGCTGGGTTCATTTCAGGATGCATTGCCTCGGGAAATGGGTTCACTGGAGGATGCAGTGCTTCTGGCAGTGGGTTCAGTGAAGGCTGCAGTGCCGAGGGCACAGGATTCACTCAAGGATGTAGTGCCGCGGGCACTGGGTTCACTGGAGGCTGCCGTGTCGCAGGACCCAGGTTCACTGCAGTATGCCGTTCCGTGGGCACTGTGTTCACTGGAGGCTCCAGTGGCGCGGGCACTGTGTTCACTGGAGGATGCAGTACTGCGGGCACTGGCTTCACTGGAGGGTGCAGTGCCGGGGACACTGGCTTCACTGGAGGCTAGAGTCAGCAGACCTTGGGATCACTGGAGGCTGCAGTCCCATGGCCACTGGGTCCACTGGAGTGTGCAGTGCCGCGTGCTGGGTTCACTCAGGATGCATTGCCTCGGGTACTGGGTTCACTGGAGGATGCAGTGCTTCTAGCAGTGGGTTCAATGGAGGCTGCAGTGCCGAGGGCACAGGATTCACTCGAGGCTATAGTGCCGCAGGCACTGGGTTCACCGGAGGCTGCAATGCCTAGGGCACTGGGTTCACTGGAGGTTGCCATGCCGCAGGAACTAGGTTCACTGCAGGATGCCGTTCCGCGGGCACTGGGTTCACTGGGGGATGCAGTGCCTCAGGAGCTGTGTTCACTGGAGGATCCAGTGCCGCGGGTACTGTATTTACTGGAGGATGCAGTGCTGCGAGCCCTGGTTCACTGGAGGCTGCAGTGCAGCGGACACTGTATTCACTGGAGGCGCCAGTGCCGTGGTCACTGGGTTCACTGGGGGATGCACTGACGCGGGCCTTTTCACTGGAGGCTCCAGTGGTGCAGGCAATGCATTCACTGCAGGCTGCAGTGCAGTGGGCACTGGGTTTACTAGAGGCTGCAGTTCTGCGGGCACTGGTTTCACCGGAGGCTGCAGTGTCACGGGCACTGGGTTCACTGGTGGCTGCATTGCCTCGGGCAGTGGGTTCACTGAAAGCACCCGTGCTTCGGACAATGTGTTCACAGGTGTCAGCAGTGCTTTGGGTGGTAAGGTCACTGGAGGCTGCAGTGACACTGGCAGTGGGTTCACTGGAGGCTGCAGTGCCTTGGGCAGTGCGTTCACTGGAGGCTGCACTGCCCCAGGCACTGGGTTTACTGGACGATGCAGTGCCGCGGGCACTGGGTTCACAAGAGGCTGCAGTGCCTGATGCACAGCGTTCACTGCAGGCTGCAGTTTGCAGAAACTGGTTTCACTGGTGCCTGCAGTGCCGTGGATAATGGCTTTACTAGAGTGTGCAGTGCCATGGGCACTGGCTTCACTTGAGGCTGCAGTGGCGTGGACACTTTGTTCACTGGAGGGTGCAGTGCCACGGGCACTGGCTTCACTGGAGGGTGCAGTGCCAGGGACATTGGCTTCACTGGAGGGTAGAGACCTGCAAGCCCTGGGTTCAATGCTGCTGCAGTGCCGCGGGCACTGGCTTCACTGGAGGATCCACTGCAGTGGTGCCTGGGTTCACTGGAGGCTCCAGTGCAACGGGAACTGGCTTCACTGGAAGGTGCAGTGGCACAGACACTTGGTTCACAGGAGGGTGCAGTGCCGCAGGCACAGGCTTCACTGGAGCCTGCATTGGCGGGGACCCTTGGTTCACTGGAAGGTGCAGTTCCACAGGCCCTGGCTTCATTGGAGCGTGCAGTGCCAAGGACACTGGCTTCACTGGAGTGTAGAGACCCGCAGGCACAGGGTGCACTGCAGGCTGCAGTGCTGTGCTACTGGGTTCACTGCAGGGTGCCGTGCCGCGGGCACTGGGTTCACTGGAGGGTGCAGTGCCGCGGATACTTTGTTCACTGGAGGCTGCAGTGCCATATGCACTGGGATCCCTGGAACCTGCAGTGCAGTCAGAATTGGGTTCACTGCAGGGTGCAGTGCTGTGGGCACTGGGTTCACTGCAGACTGCAGTGCATGGATCACTGGGATAACTGGAGGCTGCAGTGCAGTTGGCACGTGTTTCACTGGAGGCTGCAATGCCGCGGGCACTGGCTTTACTCGCAGGTCAAGTGCTGCGGACCCAAGATTCACTACAGAGTGCAGTACGGCGTGCACTGGCATCAATGGAGGCTGCAGAGCCGCGGGCACAGGGTTCATAGCAGGCTGCAGTGTCGCAGGCACTTTGTTCCCAGGGTGGTGTAGTGCCGTGGGGACTGGGTTCACTGGAGGGTGCAGTGCTAGGGACACTGGCTTTACTGGAGGGTAGAGACCCAGAGGCCCTGGGTTCACTGCAGGCTGCAGTGCCGCGGGCACTAGGTTCACTGGAGGGTGCATTGCCCCAGGCACTTTGTTCACTGGAAGCTGAAGTGCCATGGGCACTGGGATCCTTGGAATCTGCAGTGCAGTCGGAACTGGGTTCACTGCAGGGTGCAGTGCCAAGGGCACTGGGTTCACTGCAGACTCCAGTGCACGGATCACTGGGATAACTGGAGGCTTCAGTGCTGTGGGCATGGGTTTCACTTGAGGCCGTAATGCCGTGGGCACTGGCTTTACTGGTGCCTGCAGTGCTGCGGACCGAAACTTCAATGGAGAATGCAGTACGGAAGGGACTGGCTTCACTGGAGGCTGCAGAGCCGTGCGCACTGGGTTCATAACAGGCCGCAGTGCCGCAAGCACTTTGTTCACTGGATGCTGTAGTGCCCTGGGCTCTGGGTTCCCTGAAGGGTGCAGTTCCACGGACACTGGCTTCACTGGAGGGTGCAGTGGCACGGACACTTGGTTCACAGGAGGGTGCAGTGTCGCAGGCACAGGCTTCACTGGAACCTGCATTGGCGGGGACCCTTGGTTCACTGGAAGGTGAAGTTCCACGGGCCCTGGCTTCACTGGAGCGTGCAGTGCCAAGGACACTGGCTTCACTCGATTGTAGAGACCTGCAGGCACTGGGTGCACTGCATGCTGCAGTGCTGTGCCACTTGGTTCACTGCAGGGTGCCGTGCCGCGGGCACCAGGCTCACTGGAGGGTGCAGTGCCGCGGGCACTTTGTTCACTGGAGGCTGCAGTGCCATATGCACTGGGATCCCTGGAACCTGCAGTGCAGTCAGAACTGGGTTCACTGCAGGGTGCAGTGCTGTGGGCACTGGGTACACTGCAGACTGCAGTTCATGATCACTGGGATAACTGGAGGCTGCAGTGCAGTTGGCACGTGTACACTGGAGGCTGCAATGCCGTGGGCACTGGCTTTACTCGCGGCTCCAGTACCGCGGACCCAAGGTTCACTGCACAATGCAGTATGGCGTGCACTGGCATCAATGGAGGCTGCAGAGCCGAGGGCACTGGGTTCATAGCAGGCTTCAGTGTCGCAGGCACTTTGTTCCCGGGGTGGTGTAGTGCCATGGGCACTGGGTTCACTGGAGGGTGCAGTGCCAGGGACACTGGCTTTACTGGAGGGTAGAGACCCGGAGGCCCTGGGTTCACTGCAGGCTGCAGTGCCGCGGGCACTAGGTTCACTGGAGGGTGCATTGCCCCAGGCACTTTGTTCACTGGAGGCTGAAGTGCCATGGGCACTGGGATCCTTGGAACCTGCAGTGCAGTCGGAACTGGGTTCACTGCAGGGTGCAGTGCCAAGGCCACTGGGTTCACTGCAGACTCCAGTGCACGGATCACTGGGATAACTGGAGGCTTCAGTGCTGTGGGCATGGGTTTCACTTGAGGCCGTAATGCCGTGGGCACTGGCTTTACTGGCGCCTGCAGTGCTGCGGACCGAAACTTCAATGGAGAATGCAGTACGGAAGGGACTGGCTTCACTGGAGGCTGCAGAGCCGTGCGCACTGGGTTCATAACAGGCCGCAGTGCCGCAAGCACTTTGTTCACTGGATTCTGTAGTGCCCTGGGCTCTGGGTTCCCTGAAGGGTGCAGTTCCACGGACACTGGCTTCACTGGAGGGTGCAGTGCCACGGACACTTGGTTCACAGGAGGGTGCAGTGTCGCAGGCACAGGCTTCACTGGAACCTGCATTGGCGGGGACCCTTGGTTCACTGGAAGGTGAAGTTCCACGGGCCCTGGCTTCACTGGAGCGTGCAGTGCCAAGGACACTGGCTTCACTCGATTGTAGAGACCTGCAGGCACTGGGTGCACTGCAGGCTGCAGTGCTGTGCCACTGGGTTCACGGCAGGGTGCCGTGCTGCGGGCACCAGGTTCACTGGAGGGTGCAGTGCCGCGGACACTTTCTTCACTGGAGGCTGCAGTGCCAAAGGCACTTTGTCCATTGGAGGCTGTAGTGCCCTGGGCACTGGTTTCCCTGGAGGGTGCAGTTCCGCGGACACTGGCTTCACTGAAGGGTGCGGTGCCACGGACACTGTGTTCACTGGAGGGGGCAGTGTCGAAGGCATTGGGTACCTTGGAGGGGGCATTGCCGCCTGATCTCGGTTCACTGGAAGCTGCAGTGCTACGGGCAATGTGTTCACTGGAGGCTGCATACATGCTGGAACTGGTTTCAGTGCATGGTGCAGTGCCGCGGGCACTGGGTACACAGGAGGCTACAGTGCGGCATGCACTGCATTCACTGGCAGGTGCAGTGCTGCGGGAAGTGAGTTCACTGGAGGCTCCAGTGCCGTGGGTTCTGGGTTTCCCTGGAGGCTGCAGTGCTGCGGGCACTGTGTTCACTGCAGGCTGCATAGAAGCAGGAACTGGATTCACTGCATGGTGCAGTGCTGCGGCACTTTGTTCACTGGATGCTCTAGTGCCCTGGGCAATGGGTTCCCTGAAGGGTGCAGTTCCGCGGACACTGGCTTCACTGGAGGGTGCAGTGCCGTGGGCACTGGGTTCAATGGAGGGTGCATTGCCCCAGGCACTTTGTTCACTGGAGGCTGAAATGCCATGGGCACTGGGATCCTTGGAACCTGCAGTGCAGTAGGAACTGGGTTCACTGCAGTGTGCAGTGCTGTGGGCACTGGGTTCACTGCAGACTGTAGTTCACGGATCACTGGGATCACTGGAGGCTGCAGTGCAGTTGGCACGTGTTTCACTGGAGGTTGCAATGCGCGGGCACTGGTTTACTTGCGGCTCCACTGTCGCGGACCCAAGGTTCACTGCACAATGCAGTACGGTGTGCACTGCCATCAATGGAGGCTGCAGAGCCGAGGGCACTGGGTTCATAGCAGGCTTCAGTGTCGCAGGCACTTTGTTCCCGGGGTGGTGTAGTGCCGTGGGCACTGGGTTCACTGGAGGGTGCAGTGCCAGGGACACTGGCTTTACTGGAGAGTAGAGACCCGGAGGCCCTGGGTTCACTGCAGGCTGCAGTGCCGCGTGCACTGGGTTCACTGGAGGGTGCATTGCCCTAGGCAGTTTGTTCACTGGACGCTGATGTGCCATGGGCACTGGGATAGTTGGAACCTGCAGTGCAGTCGGAACTAGGTTCACTGCAGGGTGCAGTGCCAAGGGCACTGGGTTCACTGCAGACTTCATTGCGCGGTTCACTGGGAAAACTGGAGGCTGCAGTGATGTGGGCACGGATTTCATTTGAGGCCGCAATGCCGCGGACACTGGCTTTAATGGCGGCTGCAGTGCCTAGGACCCAAGGTTCAATGGTGAGTGCATTACGGCTGGCACTGACTTCAATGGAGGCTGCAGAGCCACGGGCACTGGATTCATAGCAGGCTGCAGTGTCGCAGGCACTTTGTTCACAGGATGGTGTAGTGCCATGGGCACTGGCTTCACTGGAGTGTGCAGTGCCAGGCTCACTGGCTTCATTGGAGTGTAGAGACCCGCAGGCCCTGGGTTCACTTCAGGCTGCAGTGCCCCGGTCAATGGGTTCATTGGAGGGTGCATTGCCAGGGGCACTTTGTTCAAAGGAGGCTGCAGTGCCATGTGCCCTGGGATCCCTGGAACCTGCAGTGCAGCCGGAACTGGATTCCCTACAGGGTGCAGTGCTGTGGGTACTGGGTTCACTGTAGACTGCAGTGAACGGATCACTGGGATAACTGGAGGCTCCAGTTCAGTGGGCAGGGATTTCCCTGGATGCTGCAATCCCGGGGGCACTGGCTTTACTGGGGGCTGCGTGCCGCACACCCTAGGTTCACTCGAGAGTGCAGTACAGTGGGCACTGGGTTCATAGCAGGCTGCAGTTGCGCGGGCAGGTTGTTCACTGGATGGTCTAGTGCCCTGGGCACTGGGTTCACTGGAGGCTACAGTGCCGCGGGTACTGGGTTCACTGCAGGGTGCAGTGCTGTGGGAACTGGTTTCAGTGGTGCCTGCAGTGCCACGGGTACTGGTTTCACTGGAGGCTCCAGTGCAGCGGGGACTGGCTTCCCTGGAAGGTGCAGTGGCACGTACACGTGGTTCACAGGGGGATGCAGTGCCGCGGGCACAGGCTTCATATGAGCCTGCATTGGCAGGGACCCTTGGTTCACTAGAAGGTGCAGTTCCGCGGTCCCTGGCTTCACTGGAGTGTGCAGTGCAAAGGACACTGGCTTCACTCGATTGTAGAGACCCGCAGGACTGGGTGCACTGCAGGCTGCAGTGATGTGCCACTGGGTTCCCTGCAGGCTGCAGTGCCGCGGGCACTAGGTTCACTGGAGGGTGCATTGCCCCAGGCACTTTGTTCACTGGAGGTTGAAGTTCCATGGGCACTGGGATCCTTGGAACCTGCAGTGTAGTCAGAACTGGGTTCACTGCAGGGTGCAGTGCTGTGGGCACTGGGTTCACTGCAGACTCCAGTGCACGGATCACTGGGATAACTGGAGGCTGCAGTGCTGTGGGCACGGGTTTCACTTGTGGCCACAATGCCGTGGGCAATGGCTTTACTGGTGGCTGCAGTGCTGCGGACCGAAGGTTCAATGAAGAATGCAGTACAGCATGCACTGGATTCACTGGAGGCTGCAGAGCCGTGGGCACTGGGTTCATAGCAGGTTGCAGTGACCCATGCACTTTGTTCACTGGATGCTGTAGTGCCCTGGGCCCTGGGTTCCCTGGAGGGTGCAGAGCCATGGACACTGGCTTCACTGGAGGGTGCAGTGCCACGGACACTGTGTTCACTGGAGGGGGCAGTGTCACAGGTATTGGGTTCCCTTGAGTGGGCATTGCCGCCAGATCTGGGTTCACTGGAGGCTGCAGTGCTACGAGCCATGTGTTCACTGGAGTCTGCATACAAGCTGCAACTGGTTTCACTGCATGGTTCAGTGCCGCGCGCACTGGGTACCGAGTAGGCTACGGTGCGGCATGCACTGCATTCACTGGCGGGTGCAGTGCTGCAGGAACTGTGTTTACTGGAGGCTCCAGTGCCGTGGGATCTGGGTTCACAGGAGGCTGCAGTGCTGCAGGCACTGTGTTCACTGCAGGCTGCATAGAAGCGGGAATTGGGTTCGCTGCATGGTGCAGTGCTGCGGGCACTTTGTTCACTGGATGGTGTAGTGCCATGGGCAGTGTGTTCACCGGAGGGTGCAGTGGCAGGGACACTGGCTTCACTGGAGGGTAGAATCCCGCAGGCCCTGGGTTCACTGCAGGCTGCAGTGCCGCGGGCACTGGGTTCACTGGAGGGTGCATTGCCCCAGGCACTTTGTTCACTGGAGGCTGAAGTGCCATGGGCACTGGGATAGTTGGAACCTGCAGTGCAGTCGGAACTAGGTTCACTGCAGGGTGCAGTGCTGTGGGCACTGGGTTCACTGCAGACGTCATTGCACGGTTCACTGGGAAATCTGGAGGCTGCAGTGCTGTGGGCACGGGTTTCACTTGAGGCCACAATGCCGCCGGCACTGGCTTTAATGGCGGCTGCAGTGCCGAGGACCCAAGGTTCAATGGAGAGTGCAGTACGGCGGGCACTGGCTTCATTGGAGTCTGCAGAGCCGCGGGCACTGGATTCATAGCAGGCTGCAGTGTCGCAGGCACTTTTTTCACGGGATGGTGTAGTGCCGTGGGCACTGGCTTCACTGGAGGGTGCAGTGCCCGGCTCACTGGCTTCACTGGAGGGTAGAGACCCGCAGGCCCTGGGTTCACTGCAGGCTGCAGTGTCGCGGTCAATGGGTTCCCTGGAGGGTGCATTGCCGTGGGCATTTGCTCACTGGAGGCTGCAGTGCCATGCGCACTGGGATCCCTGGAACCTGTAGGGCACTCGGAACTGGGTTCATTGCAGGGTGCAGTGCTGTGGGCACTGGGTTCACTGCAGACTGCAGTGAACGGATCACTGGGATAACTGGAGGCTCCAGTTCAGTGGGCAGGGGTTTCCCTGGATGCTGCAATGCCGTGCCACTGACTTTACTGGGGGCTGCAGTGCCGTGCACCCTAGGTTCACTCGAGAGTGCAGTACGGCAGGCACTGGATTCAATAGAGGTTGCAGAGCCGCGGGCACCGGGTTCATAGCAGGCTGCAGTTGCGCGGGCACTTTGTTCACAGGATGTTCTAGTGCCCTGGCCACTGGGTTCACTGGAGGCTGCAGTGCCGTGGGAACTGAGTTCACTGCAGGCTGCAGTGCCACGGGAACTGTTTTCAGTGGTGCCTGCAGTGCTGCGGGCACTGGCTTCACTGGACGCTCCACTACAGCGGTCACTGGGTTCACTGGAGGCTCCAGTGCAGCGGGAACTTGGTTCACTGGAAGGTGCAGTGGCATAGACACTTGGTTCACAGTAAGGTGCAGTGCCGCGGGCACTGGCTTCAATTGAGCCTGCATTGGCGGGGACCCTTGGTTCACGGGAAGGTGCAGTTCCGTGGGCACTGGCTTCACTGGAGCGTGCAGTGCCAAGGACACTGGCTTCACTGGAGTGTAGAGACCCGCAGGCACTGAGTGCACTGCAGGCTGCAGTGCTGTGCCACTGGGTTCACTGCAGGGTGCCGTGGCGTGTGCACTGGGTTCTTTGGAGGGTGCAGTGCCGTGGACACTTTGTTCACTGGAGGCTGCAGTGCCATATGCACTGGGATCCCTGGAACCTGCAGTGCAGTCAGAACTTGGTTCACTGCAGTGTGCAGTGATGTGGGCACTGGGTTCACTGCAGACTGCAGTGCATGGATCACTTTGACAACTGGAGGCTGCAGTGCAGTTGGCACGTGTTTCACTGGGGGCTGCAATGCCGCGGGCACTGGCTTTACTGGGGGCTGCAGTGCCGCGACCCTGTGTTCACTCGAGAGTGCAGTACAGCAGGCACTGGCTTCAATGGAGATTGCAGAGCTGCAAGCACTGGGTTCATAGCAGTCTGCAGTTACATGGGCACATGGTTCACTGGATGGTCTAGTGCCCTGGGCACTGGGTTCACTGGAGGCTGCAGTGCCGCGGGCACTGCGTTCACTGCAGTCTGCAGTGCTGCACGAACTGGTTTCAGTGGTGCCTGCAGTGCCACAGGCACTGGCTTCACTGGAGGCTCCACTGCAGCGGTCACTGGGTTCACTGGAAGGTGCAGTGGCGCAGACACTTGGTTCACAGGAGGGTGCAGTGTCGCGGGCACAAGCTTCACTGGAGCCTGCATTGGCGGGGATCCTTGGTTCACTGGAAGGTAAAGTTCCGCGGGCCCTGGCTTCATTGGAGCGTGCAGTGCCAAGGACACTGGCTTCACTGGAGTGTAGAGACACGCAGGCACTGGGTTCACTGCAGGCTGCAGTGCTGTGCCACTGGGTTCACTGCAGGATGCTGTGCCGCGGACACTTTGTTCACTGGAGGCTGTAGTGCCATATGCACTGGGATCCCTGGAACCTGCAGTGCAGTCAGAATTGGGTTCACTGCAGGGTGCAGTGCTGTAGGCACTGGGTTCAATGCAGACTGTAGTGCACGGATCACTTTGATAACTGGAGGCTGCAGTGCAGTTGGCACGTGTTTCACTGGAGGCTGCAATGCCGCGGGCACTGGCTTTACTCGTGGCTCAAGTGCCGCAGACCCAAGGTTCACTGCAGAGTGCAGTACGGCGTGCACTGGCATCAATGGAGGCTGCAGAGCCGCGGGCACTGGGTTCACAGCAGGCTGCAGTGTCGCAGGCACTTTTTCCCCGGGGTGGAATAGTGCCGTGGGCACTGGGTTCACTGCAGGGTGCAGTGTCAGGGACACTGGCTTTACTGGAGGGTAGAGACCCAGAGGCCCTGGGTTCACTGCAGGCTGCAGTGCCACGGGCACTGATTTCACTGGAGGGTGCATTGCCCCAGCCACTTTGTTCACTGGAGGCTGAAGTGCCATGGGCACTGGGATCCTTGGAACCTGCAGTGCAGTCGGAACTGGGTTCACTGCAGGGTGCAGTGCTGTGGGTACTGGGTTCCCTGCAGACTCCAGTGCACGGATCACTGGGATAACTGGAGGCTTCAGTCCTGTGGGCACGGGTTTCACTTGTGGCCGCAATGCTGTGGGCAATGGCTTTACTGGCGGCTGCAGTGCTGCGGACCAAAGGTTCAATGGGGAATGCCGTAAGGCAGGCACTGGCTTCACTGGAGGCTGCAGAGCCGTGGGCACTGTGTTCATGGTAGGCTGCGGTGCCGCAGGCACTTTGTTCACTGGATGCTATAGTGCCCTGGGCACTGGGTTCCCGGGAGGGTGCAGTTCCGCGGACACTGGCTTCACTGGAGGGTGCAGTGGCATTAAACCATTACAAATGATGTCATTACGTTAATAAATTCGGTTTCTTTCTTCAGTCACAAGAAAGGAGGAGGAAAAGATTTCTTTGTATCCCAGGCCCTGTCATTAAAACCTTTCCCAATGTGGACAACAGGTTTAGTTGCCCAGGCACCTTCAGTGTCTCAGCTGAGCGACCAGGGCCTTGCACATTGCAAAAATTCCCATGATGGCCAACAGAGAGAGCTCGAGCACCACAGACCCGGAGAGGCGGGTTCCTCTGCCCAGGCAGTGATGGCCAGCAGAAGGCGCACCATCGGCTTTTCTGACCCAGGGCACCTGAGAGCAGGAAGGGCTTTGATTGCTCCCAGAGTACTCAGGGCCTCTGCCGCTGCCTGAGTACAGAGAGCAGAGCTGCATTTCCAGCAGGTTGTGCCGCCCGCCCCAGGGGAGATCTTGGGAGCTTTGTAGCAACTTGGCATCTCCTGAGTCGCCAGAGAGAATTTGTCTTATTGTACTGAGTGCTGAGGAATGGGCGCTGGGTGGCTTCCCTGGGCAAGCTAGTTGCTGAGATGCACAGACCCTTGCATTTTCTGGGCTGTTCCCATGTTTCATTCCTCCCCTTCCTGGACAGTATTTGAACAAGACATATTTTACTAAAGGTCTTGTGGATTGCGGAGTCCCACGACATCACCTCATCGATGCAGTCGATGGTTTGTTCCAGATTCAGGCTTGTTTCCGGGAAGAAACCCCGACAGAAATTCAGAAGAACAGGAGCTGCATTCCGTTAGGACATGAATACATGAAATGCTCGTCTTGGCAACTCCTAGAAGAATGAGCTGGGACCCACTTTCCGAGTCCTGCTAGAACCAGAGACCAAGGTAAGGGCACAAACTGTCCCCCACATCATACATGCTTTTTAAAAAGTTTCATGGTTATTTTTCCAACCTAATTAAGTGATTGCAAATTACAGAAAACCTGGTAGATACCTGTCATTAACGTACGTTATCTTTAATTTAAATTGCAGTGAGTGAAGATACAGTGTAGTATTAGTTTCAGGTGTAAAATATAGAGCAACCCTTCCACACGTCATCTGGTGCTCATCCCAGGTGCACTTATTAATCCCCAGCAGCTGTTTCACCCATTCCCCACCTTGTTCTGGAAGCCCTCAGTTTGTTTCCCAGTTAGAGTCTGTTTGTCACTGCCCACCCCCCGCTTTGTTTTGTTTTATTTCCATGTGTTAATGAAATCATTGGGCATTTGTCTTTGTCGGAAAGGCTTATTTCACCCAGGATAACATTCTCTCGCTCCATCCAGCTCATGGCAAATGACAAGATTTCATGTTTTTACGGCCTAATAATATTACATTCCATAGACTACATCTCAATTTATTCATCAGTTGATGGATGCTTGGATAGTTTCTGTAATTTGGCTGTTGTAGAAAATGCTGGTGTAAACATCATGGTGCATGTATCCCTTTGAAGATTTTGTATTCTTTGTGGAAATACCTTGTAGTGAAATTGCTGGATCGTAAGGTACTTCTATTTCCAGTTTTTTTTTTTTTTTGAGAAATCTCCATAATGTTTTCCAGACTGGCTGCACCAGTTTGCGTTCTTACCCACAGTGCAAGAGGGTTATTCTTTCCCCACTTCCTTGGCAACACCTGCTGTTTCAGCCTTCATTGATTTTCGTCATTGTGACAGATGTGCTTTGTTATCTCATTGTACTTTCGAATTGTATTTCCCTGAAGATCTGTATTGTTGAGTATTTTTTCATGTGTCTCTTGGCCAGGTATATGTCTTCCTTCGGGAAATGTCCATTCGTGACTTCTGCCCATTTTTAATCAGATTTCTCATTGTTTGGGTGCTGTATAACTGTATATATTTTGGGCACTAACCCTTTATCTGATGTCGTTTGCAAATATCATTCTGTAGGTGTTTTAGTTTTGTTGATTATTTCCTAGGTGACGGAAGGTTTTAATTTTTATGAAGTCTCATTATTTTTGCTTGTGTTTCCCTTACCTCTAGAGATATATCTATAAAGACATTTGCACAGGCAATGTCAAATAAGATACTACCCGTGTTATCCTCTGGGATTTTTATGGTTTCCGGTTTCACATATAGGTCTTTGTCCATGTTGGATTTATTTTTGTGTATGTTGTAAGAAAGTGGTCCATTGTTGTTTTTGTTTTGTTTTGCAGGATGCTGTCCAGTTTTCCCAAAACCATATATTGAGGAGCCTTTTTTAAAGTTTATTTACTTATTTTTGAGAGAGAGCATGCAGAAGAGGGGCAGAGAGAAATGGAGACAGAGAATCCCACGCATGCTCTGCACTGCCCTGAGATCATAACTTGAGCTGAATTAACAATCACACGCTTTGTTGACTGAGCCACCCCTGTGTCCCAAGACTATCTTTTTTTCCATTGGATGTTCTTTCCTGCTTTGTTGAGAATTAATTGACCATATAGGTGTGAGTTCATTTCTGCGTTTCTATTCTATTGATCTATGCCTCTGTGTTTTTTTGTTGTTGTTTTGTCAGTACCATGCTGTTCTGATCAGTACAGCTTTGTAATATTACCTGAAGTCTGGAATTGTGATGTCTCCAGCTTTGCTTTTCTTCTTCAAGTTTGTTTTGGCTGTTTGGGGACTTTTGTCATTCCATACAAATTTTGAGATGATTTGTTCTTGTTCTGTCACAAATGTTTTTGTTAGTGTGATAGGGATTTCATTATATGTGTAGATTGTTTTGAGAAGTGTAGACATTTTAACAGTATTTTGTGCTTCCCATCCATGAACATGAAATGTATTCCATTTCTTTGTGTCCTCTTCCATTTCTTTCATCAGTGTTTCATAGACTTTAGAGTACACGTCTTTCAATTCTTTGGTTAGGTTTATTCCTGGTTTCTTGTGGTATTTGTGAGCCTGTCAATGGGATTGATCCCTTACTTTCTCTCTGTGTTAATTCATGATTTGTGTTAGAAATGCCATACATCTATGTAGCTTGATTTCTGTATATTGTGACTTGTGGAATTCATATATCAATTCTAGCAATTTTTAAGGGAACCTTTCATGTTTTTTATAGAACACATCATGTCAGTTCCAAATAGTGAAAGTGCTACTTCTTCCTTGCCGATTTGGATGCCTCTTATTTCTTTTTGTTGTCTGAGTGCTGTGGTTAGGGTTTGCCATACTATGTGGAAAAACAGTGGTGAGACGGGTCATTCCTGTTTTGTCCCTGACCTTGGAGGAAAATTTTTCAATTTTTCCCCATTGAGGATGAGATGAGCTGTGGGTTTTTCCTAGATGACCTTTATTATGTGCAGGTAGGTTGAGTCTCAATGTACTTTGCTGAGGGGTTTTATCATGAATGGATGTGACATTTTGTCAAATAGTTTTTCTGCATCTGTTGAAAGCATCGTATTGTTCTTATCCTTTCTTCTATTACTGTGGTGCATCATGTTGATTGATCTGTGAATGTGGAACCACCCTTGCAGCCTAGGAATATATCCCACTTGATTATGGCAAATGATTCTATTAATGTATTGTTGACTTTAATTTGAAGGTATTTTAATAAGAATTTCGGCATACATAGCCATCAGGCGATTGGGCTGCAGTGTTATTTAAAAATTTTTTAAACATATTTTTAAATGCTTATTTCTTTCCCTAGATAGAGTACATAAAAGTGAGGGAGGGGCAGAGAGACAGGGAGAGAGAGAATCCTGGCCATGGCCCACACTGTCATGGCAGGGTCCAACATGGGGCTCGAACCCACGCACAGCAAGATAATGTCCTAATCCGAAATTAAGAGTTGGACAGTAAACAGCCCGAGCCACACAGGCACCCCGCCATTTTTCGGTTTTAGTGGAAGCTTCATCTCGTTTTGGTATCAGGGTAATGATGGCCTCATAAGATGAATTTATAAGTTGTCCTTCTTTTTTATTTTTCGTAATAATTTGAAGAGAATACATATTACCTCTTTCTTAAATGGGTGGTAGAATTCATCAGTTAAACCATCTGGCCCAGAACTCTTGTGTTGGGGGGAGATTTTTTTTTATTACTGATTTGATTTCTTTCTGTTTTCAGAATATACGTATCTTCCTGTTTCAGTTTTGGTAGTTTGTGTGTTTCTAGGAATTTGTCCATTTTTCTCAGAGTGTCCAATTTGTTGCATATAGTTGTTCATAATATTAACTTCTAACTGTATTTTTGTGGTGTGGACTGTTATTTCTCCTTTCTTATTTGTGATTTTATTTATTGGAGTCCTTTCTCTCTTCTTACTGAAAAGTCTGCCTAGAAGTTTTCATGTTGATTTCTGTTTTCAAAGAACCAGCCCCTGGTTTCATTGATTTTGTCTAGTGTCTTTTTGGTTTGACTATCCCTTATTTCTGTCTGAATCTCTATTACTTCCTTCCTTCTGCTGTTCTTCTTCTGATATGTGACCTAGAATATGATCAATTCTGGAGAATGTCCCATGTGCGCTTGAAAAGAATATGTACTCTGCCATTTTAGTATGGAGTGTTCTAAATATATCTGTTAAACCCATCTGGTCCAGTGTGTCATTCAAAGCCATTGTTTCCTTGTTGATTTTCTGTTTACAGCTTCTGTCCTTTCATGTGAGCGATGTGTTAAAGTCCTCTACTATCATTATATTATAAAAAATGAGTTCCTTTATGGTTGTTGTTAAATATTTTATATACTTGGTGATCGCATGTTGGGTGCATCAAAATTTACAATCATTGGATATTCTTGTTTCATTGTCCCCTTTAGTATGAGATAGCATCCGTCTTCATCTCTTGTTATAGCTTTATTTATTTATTTATTTATTTATTTATTTATTTATTTATTTTAATTTAAGTCATAGTTGACATACAGTGCATTCTCGTATTTGGGAGCAGAATTTGGTGATTCATCCCTTACATACAATACCCAGTGCTCATCACAACAAGTGCTCTCCTTAATACTCATCCCACATCTAGCCCAGCACTGACCTATTTCCCTCCATCAATCTTCGTTTTTTTTTTCTCTAACATTAAGAGAGTCATGTAGTTTGTTACCACTCTTCTCGTTTCCTGCCCCCTTTCCGTGTTTTCATCTGTTTTGTTTCTTCAATTCCACATGAGTGAAATCATATATTTGTCTTTCTCTGATTGACATATTTCACTTAGCATAATACATGCTAGCTCCATCCACATCATTGCAAATGGCAAGATTTCATTCTTCTTGAAGTTGAGTTATATTTCTTTGTATATACACATGTTTGTATATATGAACGTATACATATGTACATATGTATATATGCGTATACATACATACACACACACACGACAACTTCTGTATACCTTCATCAGTTGATGGATACTTGGGCTTTCTCTATAATTTGGCTACTGTTGATAATGCTGCTATAAATACTGGCTTCATGAAATGTCACTATTAGGTATTTACCCAAAGTGTGCCAAAATAGAGTCTCAGTTTTAAAGGTTATTTTGCCTGATATAAGTATTGCTACTGGCTTTCTTTTGACATTATTGGCATAATAAATGTTTCTTCATTCTCTCACTTTAAATCTGAAGGTGACTTAAGTCCAAATAAAGCTTTGTAGGCAGCATCTAGATAGGTGTTGTTTTTGTTTGTTTGTTTGTTTGTTTGTTTGTTTTGTCCATTCTGACTCCCTATCCAATGTCTTATGATTGGAGCATTTAGTCCATGTACATTTAGAGTGATTATTAATAGGTATATATTGAGTGCCATTCTACTAGTTGTTTTGCCATTGTTTCTTGATGTTTTCTCTGATCCTTTCTTGTCTGTAACACTTTTAGTCCTAGATTTCCACTCAAAGAACCCGATTGAAATATTCTTTTCTTTTGACTGGTAGTACATTTCTTTACTTCTTTTTAATATTTCTTTTTTTAAATTTAAGCCCACGTTAGTTACTTTATAGTGGAATACAGTTTCAGCAGTAGAATTTAGAGATCCATCAAGTACAAAATATACCCAATACTCATCCCAAGTGCGCCCGTAATGCCCATCACCCATTTAGCCCATACCCCTATTCAGTAACCTTCCTGGAACCCTGAGTTTCTTCTCTGTATTTCAGAGTCTCTTATCGTTTGACTTCCTCTCTGTTTTTATCTTCTTTTTTTTTGCTTTCCTTTCACTACGTTCATCAGTTGTATTAAATTCCACAGATGAGAGAAATCATATGATGTGTGTCTTTCTCTAACATATTTTGCTTAGCATAATCAAGTCTGGTTCCATCCATGTTGTTTCAAATAGCAAGATTTAATTCTTTTTTACCGCGGAGTAATATTCCATTGTATGAATATACCACATCTTCTTTATCCATTCATCTGTCAATGGTCATTTGGGCTCTTTGCATAATTTAGTTATTGTTGATCATGTTGCTATAAACAATGCAGTGCATGTTCCACTTGGACTAAGCGTTAGTGTATCCTTTGGATAAATACGTAGTAGTGCAATTGCTGGGGCCTAGTGTAGTTCTATTTTTAGTTTTTCTGACAAATCTCCATACTATTTCCAGAGTGTCTACATCACTTTGCATTCCCACCAGCATTTCAAAAGCGTTCCCTTTCTCTGCATCCTTGCCAACATCTGTCTTTTTCGGAGATGTTAATTTTAGCCATTCTGATAGGTGTGAGGGGATATCTCATTGTGGTTTCGATTTGTATTTCAGTGATGACAAGTGAGATTGAGTATCTTTTCATGTGTGACCAATCTGGATGTCATCTTTCTTAAAGTGTCTGTTCACGTCTTTTGCCCATTTCTTCACCGGATTATTTGGTTTTTGGGTGTTGAGTGTGATAATTTTTTACAGATTTTGGATACTAACCCTTTATCTGATATGTCACCTGCAAATATCTTCTCCCATTTCATTCAGTGGCCTTTCAGTTTTGCTGACTATGTCCTCTTCTGTGCAGATGCTTTTTATCTTGAGGTCCCAATAGTTCATTTTTGTTTTTATTGCCCTTGCTTTGGAGACATGACAAGCAAGAAGTTGTTGTGGCCAGGATCAAGGAGGTAGATTGTCTGTTTTCTCCTCTAGGATTTTGATGGTCCCTTTCTTACATTTATATCTTTCATCCATTTTGAGGTGTGTGTGTGTTTGTGTGTGTGTGTGTGTGTGTGTGTGTGTGTGTGTGTCTGTGTGTGTGGTTTAAGAACATAGTCCAGGTCCAATCTTCTCACTGTCCAGTTTTCCCGGTACCATTTGCTGAAGAGACTTTTGTTTTTCCATTGGATATTCTTTCCAGTGTTATCAAAGATTACTCGGCCATATGTTTGAGGGTCCATTTATGGGTTCCCCATTCTGTTCCATTGATGTCTGTGTCCGTTTTTGTGCCCGTGCCATACTGTCTTGATGATTGCGGTTTTCTAATACACCATAAAGTCCAGATTTTAATGTCTCCAGCTTTGTTTTCTTTTTCAACATGACTTTGGCGATTTGGGGTCTTTTCTGGCTCCCTACAAATTTTAGGGTTGTTTGTTCTAGTTCTGTGAGGAATGCTGGTGTTATTTTGATAGGGATTGCATTGAATGTGTCGATTGCTTTGGGTAGTATTGACATTTTAATAATATTTGTTCTTCTCATCCATGAGCATGGAAGGTTTTTCCGTTTCTTTGTGTTTCTTCCATTTCTTTCATAGATGTTGTATGGTTTGTTCCTTTATTTTTTTTATCTTTGTTCATTTTTGAGAGAGAGAGAGAGAGAAAGAGAGAGTACATGAGCAGGGGAGGGGCAGAAAGAGAAAGAGAGGGAGACACAGACTCTGAAGCAGGCTCCAGGCTCCGAGCTGTGAGCACAGTGCCCATCACGGGACTCAGACCCACAAATGCGGGATCATGTCCTGAACCGAAGTCGGCACTAACCGACTGAGCCACCCAGTCGCCCCTCTATTGTTTTAAGTGTACTGATCTTTTACCTCTTTGGTTTTGTTTACCCCTGGGTATTTGATGGTTTTCAGTGCAGTTGTAAAGTACATCAATCCTTGATTTCTCTCTGCTGTCTCATTATTGGTGTATAGAAAAGCAGTCAACTTCTGTATATTGATTTTATATCCTGAGACTTTCCTGAATTCCAGTATCAGTCCTAACGGTTTTTCCATGGAGTCTTTTGGATTTCCTTGGAAAGTATCACGTCTGCGAAGAGGGAAAGTTTGACCCTCCTTGCCAATTTGGACGCCTTGTATTTCCTTTTGTTGTCTGCTTGCTGAGGTTAGGAGTTCCAACAGTTTGTGGAATAACGGTGGTGAGAGTGGACATCCCAGTCGTGTTCCTGACCTTAGGGGGAAAGCTCTCAGTTTTTCTCATTGAAGATGATATTAGTTGTGGGACTTTCGTATCTGGACATACTGATATTCAGACAAGACCTCTCTATCCTTCCTTTTGAGTGCTTTTTTTTTCATCAAGAAAGGATGCTGCATTGTGTCAAATGCTCTTTCTGCATCTATTGAGAGGATCATATGTTTGTTATCCTTTCTTTTATCAATGTGATGTATCACATCAGTTGATTTGCAGATATTGAATTGGTGGTGCATCCCAGGAATAAATCCAATTCATTGTGGTGAATAATTATTTGTATGTATTCTTGGATCCGGTTCGCTACTTTTTGTTGAGAATTTTTGCATCCAGGTTCATCAGGGAAATTGGTCTGTAGTTTCCTTTTTGGTGGGATCTTTGTCCAGTTTGGACTCAAGGCCAAGCTGGCCTCATAGAATGAGTTTGGAAGTGTTCCTTCCATGTCTCTGGCCATGACCTTATCTTGTTCTTTCATTTGGGATGCATTCCTCTTGTCTTGGCATTTTGGCTGAGTTTTTGCCTTCTCTGTGTTACAAACGCTCATTATGTTGGCTGCCTGTGAGATGAATGGCTTTATGAAAAGGAGGTCATCTAGTGTCCAGGGCCTGACACATCAGGGAGTATGTGTGGTGTGTGTTGCGTACACTGTTTTGTGTTCTGGCTGCACTATCCTTCAGGCCAGTTGTATGGACAATGTATGGTCCTTGGCCAGAATGTGCTGAGTTTTATCTAGGTAAGCTCCGATCTGCTTCTTAAATGAGACTTGAAATGACTGCCACTCGAAGTGAAGCTCTGCAGAACTGTCTGGTCAAGAGAGGTGGTGTGGTCATGAGCTTCCGCTGGTCTTCTGGGGAAGGGGAAACCTCCATTGGGACTTAGGCAAGCCTGATTGACCTAGAAGGCCAGTCTCACCAGAGCACAGGAATGTGGGGTTGGTGTAAGCATCTTAGGCAGCCAGTGTGGGGATGACATTGTTTCCAGCAGATGGCTCTGTGTTTATGCTGTGGGGAAGAGGAGGAAAATGGTCCCATACACCTCCTCTGTCCTACCTCCTTTGTCCCCTTGTTGTGAACACTGCCTCTCAGGGATGCTCTCCATGATGAGTGTATAATTGCCCCACTGTTTGCACCAGGCGGTGTACAGGTCACTGTTTCCATGCCATCTGCCTGTAAGTAGTTTGCTGCCTTCTCTCAAGGATTAGGCCAGTGCCCTCAGGGCTGTATCCCAGCCAAGCCTGCTAACCTTTGAAACTCCACATTCTCGGGGTCTGGATCGCTTGGTTAAGTGTCCGAGTCTTGATCCTGGCTCAGATCATGACCTCGTGGTCATGGGCTTCTCTCTCTCCCTCTATTCCTGCCCCTCCCTTGCATGTGCTCTCTTTCTCTGTCTCTCTCTCAAAATAAATAAACTTAAAACAAATTTAGTGGCATGGAATACCTTATTTAGGCGAGATTTCCTCCTTGAGGGAATGGCAGGGGTCTATCAGTTAAATTTCCAGCAATGACTAGGAATTTCATTGCTGACTGGTTAAAGGTTACATTCCTACAGGAATGAATTTAGGGTTAGTGACATGAGGCCTTAACGTAAGGAACTCCATGATGGTCCCGTGAGTTTTCTTTACATTCCAAACCCATATTTTTTCACATCAATTTTTTTATTAAAAACATAACCCTAAGTAATATTTTAGCCATCTACTGCTGGCCCAATTATCATATCCTGTAAATCTGTGACCATCTCCTAATCATAGATGGAGATCAACTCTGTGGCTCTAAGATTTTTGTGACTCTAAATTATATTGATGTATGTTACTAAGATCTTTGTGAGTCTAGGTTACTGCTGGCCTCCTGAAATCTTGACCGAGGGACACCCAGCCAGGTTTCTGAGCCATTACTTAGGCACAGAAGCACCCTTTCCAAGTCACCTCTTCCTAAAGCGTGTCTTTCCCTCTGGTACTTCTGGGTCTTACCCTTTTGCAGATCACATGCTGTGATGGACAACCCCTCATGAAAACCTGTCAAAGTGGATGAGAGAAACCTGCTTGCCTGTGACTGCCACTTCATGGTCACATCTTTTCCTTCTGAAACCCCTTGAACACCCTATCATTCTTCCAGGCTTTGAACATCTCTTCGATTTGAAAATATTTCAGTCTCTTGTATTCCTGCTAAAAAAATATGCGTGAAAATATTGAAGCAAGGATTCTTTACAATAAGTGAGCCAGTCACAATGATCCATCTGGCCGTGTGTACGTATGTTTTCTTTTTTGGACACTGTTCAGGCATGATGTGAAGTACATCCTGTAAAATCTGAGTATCATTCATTATCTAGGATAACCGCCTTTATGGAAAGCCATTTAATGACATGTTCATTCCAGATCCGAAAAACACTTAATTTACATACCACATAATACAGTGGTGTCTACATATGTTATTACCTTAAAATATGTAAAGTGGATGTTTCTATGAAGTGTATATCATGCATTGAGTTTTCTGTACCATGAATGTTATTATTTAAATTACACAATAGTAAGAACAACAAGAATAGGTACATGGCCATCACTAGTAACTAATACTAGAACTAGTCATATAATATTAGGTGTTGAAAACATAAAACCATGATTACTAATAATCTTTTCAATCGTGGTGGGTTTCTAGTTACCAGAAAAATTGGGAAGATATTATTGAGTCTCCACATACATCAGAGTGTTTTCTGACTATTGATGTCCTCTAAGTTGATACATGATCACAATCAATATCCCAAAGAGATATGGTACTATTAACTAACTTTGTATTTGTATTCAGATTGCTTCAGTTTTAACCTCTTCTGTCCCAGACTCATCCCAGCTGGCACATTACAGTCATCCTGTCTCCTTCGGCTTCACTTGGCCATGGCGATTTTTAGATTTTTCCTTATTTTTCATAATCTGCAAAGTTTTGAGGGTACGTTTGTAGAATGCATTTTGTAGAATGATCCTTGGTTGGGATATGTCTAATGTTTGTTCAAATGCTTAGGCTGACTACTGTGTTTTGGAGCAGAAGATCCAGAGGCATAGTTCCATCCATAATTATCACTTCACATAAAGGTTGTTTACTCTGAAGATTTGGGTCTTTTGTGGTTCTGTACAAATTTTAGGACCGTTCTAGTTCTATGAAAAATGTTGTTGCTATTTTGATGGCGATGGCATTAGTTGTGTCAGTTGCTGTGGGAAGTATAGACATTTCCATGAAATTTGTACTTCCGATCCATGAGTATGGAATATCCTTCCATTTTTTTGTGTCATCTTGTATTTCTTTCATCACTGTTTTATAATTTTCAGAGTATAGGTCGCTCACCAGCTGGGACTGTTTTCTTAATTTCTCTCTCTACTGCTTCGTTATTGTCTAGAAATGCAACAGATTTCTGTACAATGATTTTGTATCCGGTGACATTGCTGTATTCATTTATCACTTCTAGCAGTTATTGGGTGGACTCTTTAGGGTTTTCTATATATAGTGTCATGTAATCTGCAAAGTGTGAAAGATTCACTACTTCCAGATTTGGATTAGTTTTTTCTTTTCTTTTCTTTTCTTTTCTTTTCTTTTCTTTTCTTTTCTTTTCTTTTCTTTTTTCTGTTTTCT
Organism: Felis catus; assembly: GCF_018350175.1. Lineage (NCBI taxonomy): Eukaryota > Metazoa > Chordata > Mammalia > Carnivora > Felidae > Felis > Felis catus. The sequence goes on from NW_025408545.1 coordinate 34,664, forward strand.
TTTTTTCTTTTCTTTTCTTTTCTTTTACTTTAATTTACTTTATGTTGTTTTGTTTCGTTTCGTTTTGTTTATCTGCCGGCTGTACCTTGGACTTCCAATGCTATGTTTATTAAAAGTGGTAAGAGTAAACATCCTTGTGTTTTCCCTGACCTTATAGGAAAAGCTCTCAGATTTTCTCCATTAAGGTTGATTATAGCTGCAGGGTTTTCATAGAAAACATTTATTGCATTGATGTATGTTCCCTGTAAACCTACTTTGGGGGGTTTTAATCATGAATGGATGTTGTAGTATGTCAAGTGCTTTTTCTTCATGTATTGAAATGACCGTATGGTTCTTTTCTTTTAACGTTTATTAATTTTGAGAGAGACAGTGTGAGCAGGGAAGGGGCAGAAAGAGAGTGGGAAACACAGAGTTCGATGGAGGCTCTTGGCTCTGAGCTTTCAGCACAGAGTCCGATGTGGGACTTGAACTCACGAGGCATGGGGTCATGTCCTGAGCTGATGTCGGACTGCTAAAGGATTGAGGCACCCAGGTGCCCTGATCATATGGTTCTTGTCCTTTCTCCTGTTGTTATATTGTATCACATTGATTGATTTGCAAATACTGAACCACCCTTGCAGCTTGGGAATAAATCCCACTTAATTGTGGGATATATTTATAGTTGTTATATCTCCTTTTGGACTGTACCCTTGACTGTTATATAACGTCCTCCTCTGTCTCTTGTTATGTACTTTGTTTTAAGTGTATTTTTTCTATACAAGTATTGCTATTCTAGTTTTTTTTTTCATCTGTTCTTACACCCTATGTCTCTAGATTGGAGCGTTCATTCCATTTACCTTCAAAGAAATGATTGCTATGTATGTATGTATGTATGTATTGCCATTATATTACCTGTTTTCTTGTGGTTTCTAATGATTTTCTCCGATCCTTTCTTGTCTGTCTTTCATGTTTTGCTTATTTTCTTTAGTGAAGTATTTTAATTTATTTATCTTTATTCTTAGCATATTTGTGACTGGATTCTGATATATGGTTACTGCTGGGTTATGTATATAACCTCTTCTGCATTTAGCAGTTTATATTAAGCTGATGGTCATTTACCTTGGAACCCATTATTTTCTCCTCCCTAGGTTTTTGGTAGATGTTATTATATTTCAAATCCATATCTGTGAGTTCCTTAACTATTTTTTACAAAAATATTCATGTTTTACTTGATTTGTGTCTTTTACCTCTATAGTGTCACTTTTGGTCTCTCCTTTCCACTCAAAGAGTCCCTCTTCATATTTCTTGCAGGACTGGTTTAGTGGTACAAACACCTTTAGTTTTTGTTTGGGAAAGTCTGTGTCTACTTCCATTCTGAATGATAGACTTGTTGGATAGAGTATTCTTGGCTGCTAATTTTTCCATTCAGCACTTTGAATATGTGATGTCACTTGCTTCTCGCTTGCCAAGTATCTGTTCAGAAATCTGGTAGCTAGCCTTATGGGTCTTCCCTTCTAAGTGAAGGTCTCTTTGTGTTGCTGCATTTAAGAGTTTTTCTTTATTGTCACTGTAATTTGCAAGTTTGCTTACAATATGTCTGGATGTTGGCCTGATTTTGTTCATTTCGATGTGAATTCTCTAGCCTCCCGGATGTGGACGTTTGTTTCCTCCCCCAATTAGGGCATTTTTCAGCTATTGTTTCCACAAATAAATTTTCTGCCCCCTTTTCTCTTTCTTCTGTGACTCCTACAATATCAATATTGTTATCTCTGCTGCAGTCACTGAGTTCCCTTAGTCTCATCTCACGTTGCAGAATTCTGTTCTCTCTCTTTGGTTCAATGTGATTCATTTCCATTACTCAGTCTTCGAGGTCACTGGTTTGCTCCTCTGCTTCTTCCGTCCCTTTGTTAGTTCCAGCAAGCGTGTCTCTCCTTTACTGTGTCCTCAATGTCTACTGTACTATTTCTTATCTCTAGTCAGGGGTCTCACTCTTCTACTCATTTCACAACTCTAATGAGTATCCTTATGATCATTGCTTTCAAATCTGTATCAGGTATGTTACCTACATCTCTTTGGCTTAGATCTCTGGCTGTGACTTTCACTAGGTCTTTCATTGTGGAAAAACATCTCTGTGTGTCCATTTTGTCTTTTTCTCTGTCTCTGTTTATCTGTGTTAAGAAAGTCAGCTGTACCTTCTGCTCTTGAAACTAATAACGTTATGAAGAAGAGGTCCTGGAGAACTCAACAGTGCACGTCTCCATTTATAGGACCTGGACCTTCAGGAGGCTATCGTATGGGTACTGTTCACAGCCTGCTGTTGTGTCTGGGTTACTTTTCCTTTTAGTGCAGGTGTCTGCATTGATTGCATGCTGTTGTGGGCTGTGCTTCGTCTCATTGGTTTTAGTGGGACCCAGGCAGGCCAGCTGTGGGGTGGTATGCCTGCTGGATAACTTGGGCACAGGGCAGGAGTGTTAGCAAAATTTCACAGGGCTACAATTCCTATGCCAGATTTCTCTATGTTCTTTGTTGGCTGGGGGCTGTGGACCAGCGGTGGAAGCTAGGGGCTTGAGGATATGCACAGAGCATGTCTGTGCCTGGGGACATGTGGCTTAGTGAGACAGATGAGGGTGCATGGATATGTACAGCTGGGTGAGGTGCAGACTGGGGGAGAATAATGGTGCCTGTGAGCTCCCTCGTTGTTGGAGAAGTCCTCCAACACACTCCGGAATCAGCATGAATACATCTGTCTCCTCTTCCCTCAGCATTGTGCAACATGCCATGTTTACATTGCCTCTCTACACACACAGGGATCTGGCTATCACTAATCCTCCTGGATCTCCCAGTGCTGGGTCATTTGACCTCCAAAGCTCCTGTATATGAACACAAAGGCATTCAGCCCCTCTAAGTTCTAATGCCCAATGTTATGGAGATTAGTCTTCCCTGTATGACCTCCCTGGTGTGGGGCTCACTTTTTCTGCCCCTTCTGCAGGCAGACAGCCTCCACCTTTCTGACATTCCTAACCTTTCTGATGCAGCTTCTTTCTACTTCGGTGTGGAGTTTGTTCTGCCAGTCTTTGGATCGCTCTTTGGTTCATGGACTTGGATGTGGATGTTATGCAGTTGAAAACATGGGACAGGGTGAGCTCAGGGTCCTCTTACTTTGCTATTATTAATTTTTTAAAAGTCTTATTATTTTGGATTTTTGAGACATGAGAAGACAGACTCATATCACACATGTACTTCAGGATTGGAAAGTAACTTTCCCACATTTGCTTCTATTATTTTATGTTTTGAAACTCTCTTTAATGGGGTATAATTACATCTAACAAACCTCAAGTTAAAGGGTATACTTTGATGAGATTGAGGGTACAGGACCATGGGTACAGCACCATGAAATCATATGGTTTCTCCCTAAACCTTCCATCATGATCCCTTTGTGTCTAATGCTAATGTTGCTTTTGAAGTAAGGACTACTTTTTTTCCCCCACGTTTTCACATATTGCCCAGGTGTCTGAAAGCTGGCATTGGGGTATCTCCTTTTCCAATAGTCTATATTCCCATAAGTTTTGCAGTCGGTTTACCTTTGGACTTTTGCTTCTATTGCATCTCTCTGTATGTTCACATACTCTCATTGCAATACTTTGATGATGAGGTCTTCATCATCGCTTTAATTTTCACTAAATGGTATGAGCTGCAGTTCCACTTATGACAGAATGCACAGGCTTCCTATGATATGTATTCAAGAGCAAGGCAGATATCCTGAGCACTTGAGCTGAGAAGGTCACCCTGTCTTTTGCCTGCCCTCTTCCCTTCCCTGCGAGACAAGAATCTCCTTTTGTTCACACAGAAATGTGGGTGAAGTCAGTAGAAAACATTGCCTTCTCTCCTCTTCCCTTTATCTCTCAAAATCCTTGCCACTATCTTCTGCCTTTCCCTTTCTCTGACTCAATATCCCAGGCCCACAGTTTCACTCCAGCCATAATCAGGGTGTCCTCCAGCTGCTGGCCTCTGCCCTGTCCATCCCTCAGTGAGAAATCTGGAGTAGGATTATGCATTTCACAAAACTGATCAAGAAATATGTGATCCTCAGAGACCTCCTGCACAAGGTTGCTGTCCGTGGAGACATGGTATCCTGAGGGAGGATCTGACTCCATGTGTGGCCTCCTCACTCATCTCCCACAGTCACTGCTGGTCCCTGATCCTTACCCACCATTACAAATCAGCCATATGCTAGGGTCAGGTACCTGTCTATCTGACCCCAAGCACCAGGAGTCAGTGAATATTTCTAAAATAAATGAGCGCAGGCACCCCATGCATCTAGATATAGGAAGTTACCATCACCCCAGAAAACTCTCTCGGGCTCCTCTGCAAAAAAGGCGATCTTGCTACTATCCTACATCACTGCAACTTCTGCTAGTTTGTTACCTGTGTGTATAGGAACCACACTGTGTACATTCGATGGGGGGTGAGAGTAGGTCTTCCTAGAAGCAAACACTGAAACAGAGACAGAACAGTGAAAGTACTATTAAGGGATACTAAGAAAAACAAAGTGGAGAGCTCAGGGTTAGCAGAGAAAGCATGCAGGCAAATCTGACACATTTTTAAGATATATATAATCAACATACTCTGTCACCTCACACAGTCCTCTTCAAATTTCAAAATAGCTGTCGTATAAGGCAGTGAGATTTGGGGTTATTTCCCTACGGTCTTATGTTTTCCTACATGCATTCCCTCTTCGGTACTTAATCTGTGGCCTCAGATGAACACTTTAGTGTGGATGCATCTGCGAGTCTATATGTAATGGAATATGATTGTCTTCAGATCTCAGATGTAGAACTCTGATATACACATTCTCGTAATTATCTTTTTCTTTCTTTGTCTGGCAGGGCCTGAATCTTAATACAATAAGTGTGCCATTGTCTTCCTTAAAGTGGCGATCCCCAATCCCTGGGCAGAGGCGTTAACCGTCTTAGTTTAATGAACTTCTGTGACCATCTTTTTTTGATGATCATTTGTGTGGCGATATCTTAATTGAAACTGTGAGAAGGGTGAGTGGATATTTCCCAGACATTGTGCAGATGCATTCTGTATTCAATGTCTTCTTTTCATTATGTCCTTAGAAACAAATATTACCCCTCTTTCACAGATAACCCATCTCAGGCTCTGTGTAGGTCCCACTGAGAATTGGTATTCTGGCTGAGATAGCAGGAACACAGGGAAACCCTCGGGATATTGTGAGAGAAGTTTAAGGAGATAGATGCAAAGCCGTAGTCAGGTTATGTCAGGGGTCCAGCAGGGGTGGCATCTGGGCATCCCTGAATTGTAGGTTTACCCAGGCTAAAGGCCAATGCAGGCACTCAGATGATCTAGATCCTGTCTTCACTTTTAGTCTCACTGAAGGATATGAACTTATGCAGACAAGCATTTCCTTAAGACCAAGTTAAATTTCCTATATATCCAGGGCATTTTTTCACCCATAAATATCCAGAACCTTCAGACAACGCAGGGAGACAACAACCTTTTTAGATGATCACCTGGGTGCACTTTGACAAATATGACATTTTGGAGAGGAACCTTGCATTGTGCACTGAGAGTGATCCCACATAGTAGCTCCGTGTGGAACTCATGCTCCCTGCTCAGGCTGTGGTCAGGAATGGGCTGCAACTGCATCTCACTGAACCCAGGACCCTCCCCTCTGCACTTCCTCAAACTCTGCTTACTGTCCTCTAATTTCTCAAATTTCTATTCCTGTGTGATTCAAGTTTCCCCCACTCCTTCACTGGTGCTTTCAACATGGTGACCACAAGGTCTATGTCATATAATGCATGTGCCCCATTTCACACAGGACACCTAAGTCACCTACACTTAGGGGTGCATCTCATCTTTCACAGAACTCAAAACATTGTGTCTGTAAAATATGCACCAGTACGCCCGATACATCTGTCTTTGTGTAAAAATCCTCTTTCTTGTTGACAGGAGAAACCTAAAGCTGACCTCATTACGGGAAAATGATACAGTCCATTGAACATATGTCCTGAGAAACTTGAGATATGTTACAAAGTCCTCAGGCAGTTTTGCAGTTGAATTGCCAAGCCCTAACAACCATCTCTACATTTTTCCCACAAAGTGTTTCACGAAGTAGATGAATATGCTTTAGAAATCCCTAACCACTTCAGTTTATCTACCCAAATAGAGGAGGTGGAGGATGGGGGGGTGGTTCATACCCATGACTGGTGATGAAGGACTGTCCATGGGGTTAGGGTTAGGGGTTAGGGTTAGCGGTTTCGGGGTTAGGGTTAGGGTTAGATTAGATGGTTAGATTTAAAGGGTTGGGATTACGGTGAAGGTTAGGTTTAGGGTTTAGGGGATAGGGTTGGGGAGTAGCTTAGGGTTAGGGTAGGGCTTAGGTGTTAGTGTTAGTATCAGCATTAGCTTCAGGGTTAGGGTCAGGGTCAGGGGATAGGGATTAGGATTTAGGTTTTATTGTTTAGAGTTTAGGTTTTAGGTTTTGGGGTAGGGGTTAAGTTTTTGTGGTTACGTGTTAGTGGTTAGGTTTTAGGGTTATGGTCCAGGTCAGTGTTTGGTTAGGGTTAGTGTTTAGTGTTTATGATTTGGGGATTAGGGTTAGTCGTTAGTGTTCAGGTCTAGGGTTTAAGTTTATGGTTACAGTTAGGATTTGGATTCGGATTTGGGGTTTAGGGTTCAGAGTTTCGGTTAGGGTTTGTATTATTGTTGTGGATGGTGTTAATGTATATTAGCGCCATGGTTTGGGTTAGGGATAGGATTTAGGTCTAGGATTAAGGTTTGGGTTTGGGTTAGGTTAGGGTTAGTAGTTAGGATTAGGGTCTAGGATATTGCAGGGGCTGAACCCACAGCTTTGCAGTTGTCTACCCTAAGGGCTCAGGTGAGGTTCCAAGGTCGGTTGCCTGTCACGATTAGTCTTTTGGTTCTAATCCAGACAACTGTATGGGAGAGTGGTCTGGTAGGCCTCAGGAATATTCTCGGGCAGCTGCAGCCAGGTTTTTGAAATGACATGGTGATGTTCCAAGTTCTAAGCCGAGTGATCCTGCACCACTTCTGGACCCCAGGGCGTGGTGTTGTCAGACTTTGTTATTGGGTCCGCATGGGTAGAGAGCCTTAACTAGGGTTATGGTTTGTTACAGGGACATCGGCAGGATGTAAGCGACTCTAGTTTCGTGATCTCCCTCTAGGACTGAATTGAGGACCCATGCGACGGTGCTTTTCAACTGTAGGTTTAGGGTTGAGATAGTGTTAGGATTCAGTTGAGGGTTCTGTTTAGGTTTAGGCATGGTTTAGGGTTACGTTCCAGGAGACACTAGGCACTGAAACCAGAGCAGTGCAGTTGTTTCCCCGAAAGTCTAATTTGAAGGAACAATGGATGGTGCCGATTAGGATTAGTATTTGAGTTCCAAGGCTAGACAATTGTATGGGCCACTAGTTGGGTAGGCCCCTGGAAATCTCTCTGGATCTTCAACCGGTCCTTCAAAAGAACATAGTATATTACATGTCCTATGCAGAGTTATGCTGCACCGCTTTTGTTCCCCAGGCATGTGGTGTTGTCATACGTTGTTATTGGGTCTAATGTCGAGAGAGACTTATCTAAGGTTAGGGTTCTGTCCAGTGACATTTCCAGCTCCAAGTGAAACTAGTCTCGTCATCTCCCTCGAGGTCTGAAGTGAGGGCCAATATGACGATGCGGAGCAATTGTAGGCTTTGGGTTCGAGTTAGGTTCGGTTTCAGTTGAGGTTTCTGATGAGGGTTAGAAATAGGGTCGGATTTTGTTCCCAGGAGGTTCAAGGCGCTAAACACATAGCAGTGCACTTGTCTCCCTGAAGGGCTGAGTTGAGGGCACAAGGGAGGGTGCCGGTCAGGGCTTGTCTTTGGGTTCCAAGGCCAGACAACTCTATGGGCCACTGGTCGGTTAGGCCTCAGGAATACTTTTGAGTACCTGAAACCCAACCTTGGAAACGACATGGTGATGTTCCAGGTTCTATGTGGAGTGATCCTGCATCGCTTCTGGACCCCAGGCGCATGGTGTTGTCAGATTTTGGTATTCGGTCCCATGGGAAGAGAGCCTTAGCTAGGGTTAGGGTTTGGTCCAGGGACGTCACCAGAGCTGAAGCAACTCCCGTCTCGTGATCTTCCTTGAGGGCTGAAGTGAGGGCCTGGGTGATGGTACGGGTCAAGTGTACCGTTAGGTTTCGAGACTGGGTTAGGTTTTGGTTGGCGGTTCTGGTTCGGGTTAGGGTTACGGTTAGGTCCCAAGAGGCTCCAGGCACTGAAACTACAGCAGTGTGGTTGTCTACCCAACGGGCTGAGTTGAGGGCTCAAGTGAGGGTGCTGGTCAGGATTAGTCTTTGGGTTCTTATGCCAGATATCTCTATGGGCCACTGGTTGGGTAGGCGTCAGGATTCCTCTCAGATAGCTGCAGTTGGGTTTTGGAAACCACATGGTGATGATCCAGATTATTTGTTGAGTGATCCTGCACCATTTCTGCACCCCAGGCGCTTGGTGTTGCCAGACTTTGGTATGGGGTCCCCATTGGGAAAGAATCTTAGCTTGTGATAGGTGTCGGTCTAGGGACATCACCAGGGCCAAAGCAACTCCAGTCTTGTGATCTCCCTCGAGGGCTGAAGTGAGGACCCATGCGACGGTGCGGCTCAACTGTAGGGTTAGTTTTTGAGATAGGGTTAGGTTTTGGTTGAGCGTTCTGGTTAGCGTTAGGTCCCAACAGGCTCCAGGAGCTGAAGCCACAGCAATGCAGTTGACTCCCCGAAGGGCTGAATTGAGGGCACAAGGGAGGGTGCCCTCAGGATGAGTCTTTGGATTCCAAGGCCAGACAACGCCGTGGGACAGTGTTCGGATATTCCTCAGGAATACTCTTGAACAGCTGCCACCGGGCCTTGGAAATGACATGGTGATGTTCCAGATTCTATGCTGAGTGATCCTGCACCGCTTCTGGACCATAGGCGCGTGGTGTTGTCACTTTGGTATTGGGTCCTTATGGGGAGAGAGCCTTATCTAGGGATAAGGTTCGGTCCAGAGACAACACCAGAGCCGAAGCGACTCCAGTCTCGTGATCTCCCTCGAGGGCTGAATTGAGGGTCCTTGCAATGGTGTGAGTCATGGGTTTGGGTTCGAGATACCGCTAGGTTTCTCTTGAGGGTTCTGGTTAGGGTTAGGGTTAGGTCCCAGGATTCTCCCTGTGCTGAACCCACAGCAGTGCAGATGTCTCCCTGCAAGGCTGAGTTGAGGGCACAAGGGAGGGTGCCGCTCAGGATTAGTCTTTGGGTCCCAGGCCATACAATTCTATGGATCTCTCGTCAGTTAGGACTCAGGAATTCTCTTGTGCACCTGTACTCAGGCCTTGGAAATGACTTGGTGATGTTCCAGTTTCTATGCTGAATGATCCTACATCGCTTCTGGACCCCAAGTACGTGGTGTTGCGAGACTTTGGTGGGTCCCAATGGGGAGAGAGCCCTAGCTAGGGTTAGGGTTTGGTCCAGGGATGTCCCCAGATGCAAAGTGACTCAAGTCTCTTGATCTCCCTCGAGGGCTGAAGTGAGGGCCCATGTGACGGTGCGGGTCAAGTGTAGCATTAGGTTTCGGTTGAGGGTTCTGGTTAGGGGTAGGGTTAGGTCCCAGGAAGCTCCTGGCTCTGAGTCCACAGCAGTGCAGTTGTCTCCCCGAAGGGCTGAGTTGAGGGCACATGGGAGGATGCCGATCATTTTTAGTATTTCCGTTCCATTTCCAGACAACTGTATGGGCCATTGGTTGTGTAGGCCTCAGCAATCATTTCAGAAAGCTGTAGCCCGGCCTGAAAAACGACATGCTGAAGTTCCAGGTTCTATCTGGAATGATCCTTCACTGCTTCTGGACCCCAGGTGTGTGGTGTTGTCAGACTTTGGTTTTGGGTGTCCATGGGTAAGAGCCTTAGCTAGAGTATGGTTCCATCCAGGGTTGTCTCCAGGCTGAAACAACACCACTGTTGTGAATTCAATGGAGGGCTGATGTGTGGCTGTGAGTCTGCTATAGGGTTAGTGTGCTAGATACGGTTAGGCTTAGGGTGAGGGTTATGTTTCGGTTCACCGTTAGTGTTAAGTTCCAGGTGAGTGAAGGCAGTGACTCTACAGCAAAGCAGTTGTCTTCCTGAAGGCCTGAGTGCAGTACAGAAGGGAGGGTTTTCGTTCGCATTAATCTTTGGGTACCAAAGCCAGACAAACATATGGCCCACCCTTTGGGTAGGCCTCAGGATTCTTCTCGTGCAGCTGCTGTCGTGCTTTGCATATGACATGGTGATGTTCCACATTTCATGCCTAGTATTTATGCACCGATTCTTGATCTCATGTATGTGCTGATGTCAGACTTTGTAAATGAGTCCCCCTGGGGATAGACACTTAGCTAGGGTCAGGGTTCAGTATAGGGAAGTCGCCAAGCCCGAAGCGACACCAGTGTTTTGAATGCCATGGAGCGCTGAATTGAGGGCACATGCGTGGCTGTGAATCTGGTTTAGAGTTAGTGTACTAGATAGGGTTAGGGGTAGGGTGAAGGTTATGGTTAGGGTTATGATTAGGGTTAGGGTCAAGTCTCAGGAGGCTGTAGGCACTGAACCCACAACACTGGTGTTATCTCCATGAAGGGGTGAGTGGTGTCCCCAAGGGAGGGTGTCAATCAGGACTAGTCTTTGGGTTCCAAGGCCAGACAAATGTAAGGGTCACCCTTCGGGTAGGTCTCAGGATTCGTCTCGTGCAGCTGCAGTCGCGCTTTTGAAATGAGATAGTGATGTTCCACATTCCATGTCGAGTATTTCAGTACAGATTCTCGAAACCGTGTGCATGCTGTTGTCAGACTTGGAATTGGGTCCCGACGGGGAGAGAGCCTTACCTAGGGTTTGTGTTAGGTCCAGGGAAGTCAGCAGGAGCGAATCGACTCCAGTTTCGTGATCTCCCTCGAGGACTGAATTGAGGGCCTATGCGACAGTTCGGGTCAAGTGTAGGATTTGGGTTAATGTTAGGGTTAGGTGTAGGGTGAGGGTTATGTTTAGGGTTACGTTAGGGCTGGGGTTCGGTCCCAGGAGTCTCTAGGCACTGATCCCACCGCAGAGCAGTTGTCTCCCCGATGGGCTGAGTGGAGTACACAAAGGAAGGTGTCAGTCAGGATTAGTGTTTGGTTTCCATTGCCAAACAAATATTGGGCAAGCTTCATATAGGCCTCAGGAATCCTCTCGTTCAGCTGCAGTTCCTCTTTGAAAATGACATAGTGTTGGGGCGCCTGGGTGGCGCAGTTGGTTAAGCGTCCGACTTCAACCAGGTCACGATCTCGCGGTCCGTGAGTTCGAGCCCCGCGTCAGGCTCTGGGCTGATGGCTCAGAGCCTGGAGCCTGTTTCCGATTCTGTGTCTCCCTCTCTCTCTGCCCCTCCCCCGTTCATGCTCTGTCTCTCTCTGTCCCAAAAATAAATAAACGTTGAAAAAAATTAAAAAAAAAAAAAAGAAAATGACATAGTGATGTTCCACGTTCCACATCGAGTATTTCTGCACCGTTACTCGAACTCATGTGCGTGCTCTTGTCAGACTTTGCAATTGGGTCCCCATGGGGACAGAGCCTCAGTTAGGGTTAGGTTTCGGTCCAGGGGAGTCACCATGGCAGAAGCCATAGCAGTGTTGTGAATTCCATGGGGGGCTGAAGTGGGGGTTGTGCGTGGCTATGGGTCTGGTGTAGCTTATCAAGGTTGATAGGGTTAGGTGTAGGGTAAGAATTATGTTTAGGATTAGGGTTAGGTTTAGGTCCCAGAAGACTCCAGACACTGATCCCACAGCAGAACTGGTGTTAACCCGAGGGGCTGAGTGGAGTACCCAAGAGAGGGTGTCGGTTAGGATTAGCCTTTGACTTCCAAGGCCAGAGAAATGTATGTGTCACCCTTCGTGTAGGACTCAGGAAGCCTCTCGTGCAGCTGCAGTCGTGCTTTGGAAATGACATGGTGATGTTCCACGTTCCATGCCAAGTATTTCTTCACTGATTCTCGAGCCCGCATGCGTACTGTTGTCAGACTTTGGAATTGGGTCCCCGAGCCTTAGCTAGTGTTAGGGTTTAGTCCAGGGAAGTCGCCAGGCCCGAAGCAACTCTGGTTTTGTGATCTCCCTTGAGGGCTGAATTGAGGGCACATGCGAGGGTGTGGTTCAATGTAGGGTAGGGTTAGATATAGGGGTAGGTGTAGGGTGAGGGTAATTGTTAGGGGTACAGTTAGGGTTATGGTTTGGAAACAACATGGTGATGATATATATTCCATGCCAAGTATTTCTACACCTGTTTCGAACCCTTATGTGTGCTATTGTCAGATTTTGTACTTGTTTACCCATGGGAGAGACACTTAGATAGGTTTAGGGTTTGGTCCAGGAATGTCACCAGGGCCAAAGCAACTCCAGTGTTGTGAATTCCATGGAGCTCTGAAGTCAGGGCACATGCGCAGCTGTGGGTCTGGTGTAGACTTAATGAGATAGATAGGGTTCAGTGTAGGGTGATATTTATGGTTAGGGTTACTGTTAGGTTTAGGTTTAGGTCCCATGAGACTCCAGACACTGACCCCAAACAGAGCAGGTGTCAACCTGAAGGGCTGAGTGTAGTACACAACGGAGGGTGCCCGTCAGTCTTCGTATTTGGGTTCCAAGACCAAACAAATGTATGGGCCACCCTTTGGGTAGGCCTCAGGATTCCTCCCCTGCAGCTGCAGTCGTGCTTTGGAAGTGACATGGTGATGTTCCAAGTTCCATGCCAACTATTTCTGGACCAATTCTTAAACCAGTGTGAGAGTTGTTGTCAGACATTGGAATTAGGTCCCAACGCATACAGAGCCATAGCTAGGGTTAGAGTTCATTCCAGCGGTGTGGCTATGGCCGAAGAGACTCCAATCTCGTAATCTCGCTGCAGGGCTCAATTGAGTGCCCATGCGAGTGTGTGGATCAAGTGTAGTGTTTGGGTTAGAGATAGGGTTAGGTGCAGGTTGGAGTTTACGATTAGGGTTAGGGTTAGGTCCTAACCCAGCAAACTCCAGGCACTGAACGCACAACAGAACAATTGTCTCCCCGAAGGGCTGAGTGTAGGATACAAGGGAGGGTGCCTGTTAGGATTAGTCTTTGGGTTCCACGGCCAGGAAAATGTATGGGCCACCCTTTGGTTAGGCCTCAGGAATCCTCTTGTGCAACTGCAGCTGTGCTTTTGAAATGACATGGTTATGTTCCTCGTTCCATGCTGAGTATTTTTGCACCGATTCTCGAACCCTTGTGGGTGGTGTTGTCAGATTTTAGAATTGGGTCCCCATGGGGAGAAAGCTTTAGGTAGGGTTAGGGTTCAGTCCAAGGAAGTCGACAGGGCTGAAGCGACTCCAGTCTCATGATCTCCATCAAGGGCTGTGTTGAGGGCCCTAGAAAAGGTGGGGGTCAAGTATAGGGTTCAATTACAGATAGGGTTAGGTGTAAGTTGAAGGTTATGTTTAGGGTTACGGTTAGGGTTAGTTTTAGGTCCCAGGAGGCTCCAGGCACTGAACCCACAACAGTGCAGTTGTCTCTCCGAAGGGATGAATAGAGTACATAAAGGAGTGTGCCGGTCAGTATCACTTCATAGGATCCAAGGCCAGAGAGATGTTTGGGCCACCCTTGGAATAGTCCTCTGGAATCCTGTCGTGCAGCTGCAATCACACTTTGCAAAAGATATGGTGATGTTCCATGTTCCATGCCGAGTATTGTTGCACCGATTCTCGAACCTGTGTGCGTGCTGTTGTCAGACTTTTGAACTGGGTCCCCATGGGGATAGACACTTAGCTAGGGTAAGAGTTCTGTACAGGGAATTGCTAAGGCCGAAACGACACCAATGTTGTCAATTCCATGGAGGGCTGAAGTGAGGGCACATGTGCGGCTGTGCATCTGGTTTACTTTTCATGTGCTAGATAGGGTAGGTTGAGGGTTATGTTTAGGGTTATGTTTACGGTTAGTGTTAGGTCCCAGGAGGCTCTCCATCCATGTAGTTTCAAATGGCAAGATTTTGTTCTTTTTGATGGCTAAGTAATATTCCATGGTGTGTGTATGTATGTAGGTGTATACACACACACGCACACACACATATTCATACTATGTATGTATGTATGTATGTATGTATGTATATATACCACGTCTTTATCCATTCATCCATCGATGGACATTTGGGCTTTTTCCTTACTTCAGCTATTGTTGATAGTACTGCTATAAACTTTGGGGTTCACGTGTCCCTTCGAAGTAGCATATCTGTATCCCTTGCATAAATACCTACTAGTGCACCTGCTGGGTTGTTGAACAGTCTTCTTTTTCATTTTTTGAGGAACCTACATACTGTTTTCCAGAGTGGCTTCACCAGCAGTGCAAGCCCGTGCACCAGCAGTGCAAGAGTTCCTCTTTCTCCATTTCCTCGCCAACATCTGTTGTTGCCTGTGTTGTTAATGTTAGCCATTCTCACAGGGGTGAGGGGGTGTTTCATTGTGGTTTTAATTTGTATTTTCCTGATGAGTGATTTTGAGCATTTTTTCATGTGTCGGTTGGCCATCTGGATGTCTTCCTTGGAGGAGTGTTTGCTCGTGTCTTTGCCCATTTCTTCACTGGATTACTTGTTTTTTTGGTATGTTCTTGAGTTTGTTATGTTCTTTATAGATTTTGAATACTAATCCTTTATCTCATATGTCGTTTGCAAATATCTTCTCCCATTCTGTTGGTTGCCTTTTAGTTTTGCTGATTGTTTCCTTCTCTGTGCAGAAGCTTTTTATTTTGATGAGGTCCTAATACTTCAGTTTTGCTTTTGTTTTCCTTGCTTCTGGAGATGTGTTGGGTAAGAAGATGTGGATGCCAACATGAAGAGGTTTTTGCCTGCTTTCCCCTTGAGGATTTTGATGGCTGCCTATCTTACATTTAGGTCTTACATCCGTTTTGAGTGTGTTTTTGTGTGAGAAAGTGGTCCAGGCTCATTCTTCTGCATATCACTGTCCAGTTTTCCCAGCACACTTGCTGAGGAGACTGTCTTTATTCCATTGGATCTTCTTTCTTTTGGTCAAAGATTAGTTGGCCATACATCTGTCGGTCCAATTCTGTGTTCCTGTTCTGTTCCATTGATCTGAGTGTCTGTTCTTGTGCCAGTACTGTACTGTCTTGATGATTACAGCTTTGTAATACAGCTGGAAGTCCAGGATTGTGATACCTCCTACTTAGGGTTTCTTTTTCAAGATTGCTTTGGCTATTCGGGGTCTTTTCTGGTTCCATACAAATTGAAGGATTGTTTTTTGTAACTCTGTGGAGAATGCTGGTGTTATTTCTATAGGCATTCAGTTGAATATATAGATTGCTTTGGGTACTATTGACATTTTAACAATAGTTGTTCTTCCTGTCCAGGTGCATGGAATGTTTTTCGTTTTTGTGTGTTTGTCATCTTCAATTTATTTCATAATCTTTCTATAGATTTCAGTGTATAGATTTTTCACCTCTTTGGTTAGATTTATTCCTAGGTATTTTATGGGTTTTGGTGCAATTGTCAACGGGATGGATTCTGTGATTTCTCTTTCTGTTGCTTCTTTGTTTGTGTATAAGAATGCAACTAATTTCTGGGCATTAATTTTATACCCTGCCACTTTGCTGAATTCATGGATCATTTAACAGTTTTTTGGTGGAACCCTGTTATCAAGAAATGATGCTGTATTTTGTCAAATGCTTTCTCTGCATCTATTGAGTGCATCATGTGGTTCTTGTCCCTTCTTTTATTGATGTGATGAATCACATTGATTATTTTGTGGATATCGATCCAGCCTTGTATTGCAGGTTAAATCCCACTTGGTCATGGTGAATAAAGTTTAGGTGTATCATTGGATCTGGTTGGCTAATATCTTGTGGAAGATTTTTGCACCCATGTTCATCATGAAAATTGGTCTATACTTCTACTTTTTAGTGGGATCTTTGTCTAGTTTTGGAATCCAGGTAATGCCGACTCATAGGAAGAGTTTGGATGTTTCCTTCCATTTCTATTTTTGGGACAGCTTCAAGAGAATAGGTGTTAACTCATCCTTAAATGTTGGGTAGAATTCCCCTGGAGAGCCATCTGGCCCTGGGCTCTTGTTTTTTTGGGAGATTTTTGATTACTAATTCAATTCTTTAATGGTTATGGGTTTGTTCAAATTTTCTATTTCTTCCTCTTTCAGTTTTCATAGTTTGTGTATTTCTAGGAATTTGTCCATTTCTTCCAGATTGTCCATTTTATTTGGTATATAATTGCTGATAATATTCTCTTATTCTTGTTTGTATTTCTCCTGTGTTGGTTGTGATCTCTCCTCTTTCATTCTTGATTTTATTTATTTGGGTCCTTTCTTTATTCTTTTTGATCCAACTGGCTGGTGGTTTATCAATTTTATTAATTATTGCAAAGAACTAGCTTCTGGTTACATTGATCTCTTCTACTGTTTGTGTGTGTGGGGGGGGTTGTTGTTTGTTTTTGTTTTTGTTTTCAGTTTTGAAAGCATTGATTTTTGCTGTAATCTTTATCATTTCTTGTCTTCTGCTGGATTTGGATTTTATTTGATGATCTTTTTTCCATTACTTTAAGGTATAAGCTTATGTTGTGTATCTGAGACTTTTCTTCCCTCTTTAGGAAGGCCTGGATTGCTAAACTTCCTCTTATGACTACCTTTGTTGCATCCCAGAGGTTTTGGACTGTGGTGTTATCAGTTTTATTGGCTTCCATGTACTTTTTAATTTTCCCTTTAACTTCTTGGTTCACCCATTCATTCTTTTTTTTTTTAATTTTAGTTTTTATTATTTACAATTTACATCCAAATTAGTTACCGTATAGTGCAACAGTTATTTCATGAGTAGATTCCTTAGTGCCCCTTACCCATTTAGTCCATGCCCCCCACAACCCCTCCAGTAACCCCATGTTTGTTCTCCATATTTATGTGTGCTCTTCTTTTGTACACCTCCCTGTTTTTATTTTTGTTTCCCTTCCATTATATGTTCATCTGTTTTGTGTCTCAAAGACCTCCTATGAGTGAAGTCATATGATATTTGTCTTTCTCTGACTACTAATTTCACTTAGCAGAATACCCTCTAGTTCCAACCATGTAGTTACAAATGGCAAGATTTCATTCTTTTTGATTGCTGAGTAATACTCCATCACACACACACACACACACACACACACACACACACACACACCACATCTTTATCCATTCATCCATCAATGGACATTTGGGCTTTTTCCATACTTTGGCTATTGTTGATCGTGGTGCTATAATCATGGGGGTGCATGTGTCCCTTCAAAACAGCACACCTGTATCCCTTAGATAAATGCCTTGTATTGCAATTGCTGTGTCGTAGGATAGTTCTCTTTTTAGCTTTTTGAGGAGCCTCCGTACTGTTTTCCAGAGTGGCTGCAGCAGCTTGCATTCCACTATTCATTGTTCCATAGGATGTTCTTCAGTCTACAAGTATTTGTTATCTTTCCAAATTTTTTCTTGTGGTTGATTTAGAGTTTCATAGCATTGGGGTCTGAAACTGTGCATGGTATGATCTCTATATTTTTGTATGTGTTGAGTACAAGTAAACATAAAATTATTTGTTTATTTATTTTAGAGAGAGAGAGAGACAGGGGCAGAGAGAGAGGGAGACACAGAATCCAAAGCAGGCCTCAGGCTCTGAGCTGTCAGCACAGAGTCCGACACAGGGCTCAAACTCACAAACCATGAGATGACGACCAGAGCTGAAGTCAGATGCTTAACTGAATGAGCCTCGCAGGCACCCACTTTAGTGACATTTTAAGTGACACCGTTCAAAGTGCACTTGCTACCTTGCAAACTCAGAGAGAGAGAAAGAAATGTGAAGAATCAGGAGGTAGTTAAGAGTTGGCTGCTGAGTTTTACCGTAATTTGGCTTTGGAGGGTTTTTGTTCATTGGGTGAAGTGAGCACAGCATATTTGCCTGCCATTTACCACAGCAGACAGCGGGCCTCTGGGAGCCAAAACTCTTTCTGACCAATGAGCTGGAATTTTACTAGGACAGCCAAGATGAGATTTGCTATTTCAAGGACTAGGAGTTATCTTTTATTTTCACAACTCAGTAATTATCACATCATTCAACTCTGCCCTCCAAGATATGTAGAAAATACCCAAATATAGTTGAGAGAGAAAGGGTGATAGCCAAAGTGTATAATCCTTTCCCTTTAAAAAATATGTTTAAATTATGCTTTATGATTTTCTTTAATTTTAGTGAGGGGGCATGCAAGTGGGGGAGAGGGAAAGAGAGAGAATCTTAAGCAGGATTCACACTCAGTGTGGAGCCCAACACAGGTCTGGATCACATGATCCTACAATCGTGACCTGACACAAAATCAAGAATCTGATGCTCAACTGACTGAGCCACCCAGGTGCGCAATAGTCTCTTTCTCTCTGAATGCTGAATAGTAAATTTTCAACGTGAATGGGGGATAAACAGGCATACATACATACATACGTCACTAAGAAAGCCATGAGTTGTTAGACATGAACTATTTTCCATCATCTTTGTCTTCTAGTTATATTCATGCCTCTAGTGTTTGTTGATTGCAATGCACGATCTTGCTGTGTGAGGTACAAATTGTTGTGTGATCAGTTTTCCGTGAAAGTCTTTCCTCATATCTGTCTTAACCACAAGGTGCCAATGTTGAATTCGAGGATGTAGAGCTAAGAGCCTTGAGGTCCAATAACTGTCAACTAGAAGTTATATTTTCTGTTGGGGAGAAATCCCCATATGATGGCAATGACTTTGCATTGGTAAGGGAAAGAATACTTTCATGCCTTCATGGTTCTTGTGCTTTTTGTGTCTCACCAAAATCAAGACTCAGGTCATGTGCATGTTTATCAAGCAAACACCTTTTTTTTTTTTTCCAGAAAATAAAAACGCCCTGGAAGACAAGTGTAATGCATTGAGGTCTGTGAAAGCCACAAAGGAAGCAAAAGTCAAACAGCTGAAGGAGAAAGCACATAACCTGGAAGAATTCTATGAACAAAGAAAAGTGCCTACAAAAAAAGTAAGATGGGGGCGCTTGGGTGGCTCAGTCGGTTGAACGTCCAAATTCGGCTCAGGTTATGATCTCACGGTCCATAAGTTCAAGCCCCATGTCGGGCTCTGTGTTGACAGTTCAGAGCCTGGAGCTTGCTTTGGATTCTATATCTTCCTCTGGCCCTACCCAACTCGCACTCTGTCTCTATCAAAAAATGAATAAACGTTAAAAAAAATTTAGAAAAGTAAGATGTTCATGTCAGAACTGTCACAAGGACCGTATTGTATGGGAGAACATGGCAGCCAGTAGAGATAATTGTATTTCTTTTGGAACTGGGTCCAGAGTATTTTTGCCCAATGCATTCAGTAGAATTGGACCTTCCCTTCCTACCTCGCTTTCTGTAACGTAACCTGCATTTTCCTTTCTCCTAAGTGCTTGCCACACATTGTGTCATGTTTTGGGGGCGGCAGAGGGAAGGTGCCATCATTAATAACGTTAATACCTGGATCCACTCTGGATCCACCTACACTGTCCTATAGGTTTCAATCGCATCACACTGTTTTGTCACCCAGCAATTAGGTCATTTTTGTTCAGGACCAGACATGGGTCAAAAATGTGTGGGGAAAAAATTGAATTCTCTTGCTGCAGAAACAATGGAAGTTGCTTTCTGGAAAGTGGGTAGGGGTACCAGCAGTACTGGATCCCTGCATCCATTCTGCCAGTGAGATTGCTCACTGCAGGCCCAATCCCTAAGAAAGTCGTTTCCTGTCCCCTGATTTTTCAAGTGTAACTCTTCTGAGTCTTGGCCAAAGCCCGCAGCTTCACTAGGGCTCATCTTTGCTGGCCTCCCCTGAAGTACACTTCTTTACTTCTAAGTCTGTGCCCATAAAGTTGTTCAGCTTCTTTGCCATTCAAGTGTATGCACCCCACATCAATGATGAGTCCTAGGGAGTTTGGGTCCAACTGCCAGGCTGGCTTCGTCCTGGGCTTCCTTCTTCTCCATCTTGGTCTTGTGTGTCTTTGTGGGGTTGTCAGATACTTGGTGCATTCAGTCACATGTTTCCTCCTTTGTACAGTATTTCCTTTTGTTCTCAGGAGGAGATGGGGGACTTTAGAGTCCCTCACTCGTGTTGGAAAGGGAAGTCTTCTCTTCCCTGGAGACTCACCTTTATGTTCGTCCTTCCCACAGCTGGGGTTAGGGCTTGCTCTGTCTCACTGGCATCTTGTTTTTGTTAACTCGTAAGCTCTTTCTGTGAGTGGGTACAGCACCCTGACCACCTCTCTATCTTCAACCCCTTACAACAGAGCCACTACATTACAACCACTCCAGCAAGCATTTGCCCAAGGACTGCCTGAGAGGCCAGAAGGAAATGCATGTGCCTTTCTCTGTCTAGTGCTTTTGTGTCATTTGCTAAGAGATTTTCAATTTTGCATGTGATTCTTGAGTACATCAAGTGTCAAGTTGAAACCATCTCAGTCAACACCACAAAGAAAATGGTCTGAGGGCAACACAGCAACCCAGCCTTGCCAAGCATTGCCTTCTGCTGCCTTCACTATCAATGGAATGAGTCTTGTTAAAGTAGATTTGGCTCCATGAAGTTGAGAGTTTTCCACCTGACATCTCTTTCCTGGAAGTAAACCCAGACTGTGTGACAGTTCATATCAGGTTGTACGTCAGGAGATGAGGTTGTTCTAAGATTGGCCTTTTCAAGGTGGAGGCAGGGGTTGCAGTCCTGAACGCTAGCGATGTCTGGGAGTGAGCTGCAATGTTAGTGAAACCATATTCTGGAAGGTCGTCTTTCAGGTGATTGCCTGTGTCATGGTACAACTTTTGGACTGAGAATCAGGGCTCCCCATGGAGGTGTAAGACTAGTGATGATCCCTTGATTCATCCTAATGGGTACAGTTGGTCAGATACGGTTTTTCACTCACTGATGAAATGAGTCTTCGCCATATCAAACAAAAGACCAACTCTGGGAAGGCACAAAGTACAATGTTATTTGATGACTTTATGATAAAGGAGAGGAAACGAGAACTAGAAAGACAGTTCCAATAGTAGAGACGTGGCAGCAGACAGAAGTTGAATTTTCTTGAACTTAAATGGGGTGTTCACTTCATTTCTCTGATTGGGTTGTCAGTGTGTGCATTTATGGGAGAAGTGGGGGAAGGGATATTTGCATAGGCCTTCAAGAGTGCTGGGAGGTAAAAAGGGAGAACCTCTGGACCTTGGTCCTGACTGTGTATGTAACTTTCCCATCTTAGGAAGCTGAAAATGACACTGTGAACTGGCGGCAAAGAAGAATCAGCTAGCAGCTGCAGGTAAAATTTGAAAGTAGCTACAGAAGGGGCGCCCGGGTGGCTCAGTCGTTTAAGCGTCCAACTTCAGCTCAGGTCATAATTTCACAGTCCGTGAGTTCGAGCCCCGTGTCAGGCTCTGTGCTGACAGGCCAGAGCCTGGAGCCTGTTTCAGATTCTGTTACATCTCTCTCTGTCCCTCCCCCGCTCATGCATGTGCTCTCTCTCTCTCTGTCTCAAAAATAAATAGACATTAGGGAAAAAAAAGAAAATAGCTACAGAAGAAATAAACAAGTACAAGTGAGTTCAGCTAGTAATTACCAGGAGCTCATGAAACCGCTGTTCATTTTTTGGTTTTTAATCTTTTTGAAAAGTTTAAAGTCAACATATGCATAGAGTATTAACAGATAAAAAAGGTAAGTTTTAGAAAGAATAAAATAATTAAGTTTCTAAACATTTGCAGATCTCAAGTAGTGACCAGACTGTGTGGAAACTTTGTCCATGCTAACATTCCTCGGGGGTGGTGTCAATTGTCATCATCTGTAGGAAAGCAGTGTGTCGTACAATGAATCATACCCATCAACGTGGTAGTGCCATTTCATGGCCCTCGTCTTTGCAACCCTGGGAAACATGGTGAGGATATAAGTTATAGAAGAATAGATCTTTATGATAAAAGACACTTGTCACATGATGAGTTAGAGAAAGATTGAAAATGGGAAGGAATTCTATGAACTCTGAACCCTACAGGCATGGGATAATGAGTAAGGAAAGGATGTGACAATAGCTTTGATCCTACTGTACATTGATAATCATGGGCAAAGTGTTTCATGTGTAAGAATAAATTGTATCAGGGGACAGATATGAGGTTGGTGGGAACGTGGGCAGCTTATTTAAAATCATACCCAATATTGGGCCTTATCTGACAAGAGCAATTGTAACTCACAGGCAACAAATTGAACAAACACGGGAACAGCTGCAGCAGGCAGAGCTCACCTTTAGATACCAGGTAACCTGAGTTCTGCCTGACATACTGAACCCTTAGCACCTCACGCGGGTGAGTGTAGTGGCCCTTGGAATCCCTAACCACGGGCTTTTCCTTGTTGGCTTTTTCCGCTTGCAGTTCACGAGAAGAATGCTCAGGACAACTAGGTAAGTGTTTTCTTGTTTCCTCCTCTTTCTTTGGTGCACAGTGTGGCACCACCTTCCGACTGAAGGTGGATGTGTTTTTTCTCCCCCAGATCAAGACTCAGATCTGGGACAGGGAGATGGCGGAGCAGGGCAGGGAGGTCGCTTACTTGAAATACAGGTGTGGTCATTTGACTTGGGTGTTTCCAGGGATGACGCCTGCACTGTTAGTTGTCTAGTAGACGACGTGGTGTTGCAACTCTTATAGAAGTCCATTATTTTTCTGTATCCAAGACTGGACGGGATGGAAGCAAAGAGGCTGCCTGAGGGATACACGAGGCAGAAACCAATCACTGCAAGAACCCTCCAAGGCGAGGTAAGGAGCACGTTGTGATGTGCTGCAGTCCAATTTCTGCTGTGCAGCCTGTTCCTGTGTGGTCTGGAAAGAATCACACGCACTAAGGACGGCAGGTGGTCTGAAGGGGTGACAGAAGGGTGTTCTCCTCTGGTGCCGCAGACAGTGAGGCACTTGTCCCTGTGACTGGTGGAGCTCATGCCCCTCCTCTGACGGTGACCCTCCCACCTCCTCTAGCATCCCCCTGTCTGAAGAGCCTGGAAACTTTCTTCCCACCCGGACACAATGTGAAGACTTTAGTTTATTTGAGGAGAAGGTCATTTATTCACTAGTTTGAAAAGTCTTTCTTTTGGTTTGTTTTGGGAACTGTAGCCCTACTTCCCGCCATTCAAGTTCCATAAAGCTTAGCTTAGTCCTCTGATGGTATCAGTGCAACTCTGCAGCTTCACTGCTAACTTCTCGCAGTTTTCCTTTTCTCAATAGTGTCAAATTAGTCTTTCCTTATATACTAACTGCTGTGGAAGGCAGCTTGTAGATAAGCTGGGGGATTAAACAAATTGCCTGAAGAAATGCACCCTTGTTGAGGACTCATTGAGGCTATACACCAAACCAGTGTTCTCAATGTTATTCTTTTTTGTTAAGTTTATTTATTTTGAGAGACGCATAGACAGAATGCCAAGCAGGCGTCACACTGTCAGTGAGGAACCCAACGCTGGGCTTGAATTCACAAGCTGTGAGATCGTGACCTGAGCCAAAATTAAGAGTCGGATGCTGAATCCAAGCATCCTCAGACTAATTCCTGATCTGTAATGAAATCGTGATTTCCCATGATGTATACTGAGAAAACTGTTTTACTGGTGAATTCTAAATTGCGAGTTGCGCCTGACCTGTCCACAGTTATGTGATTAATTATGAAACAACATGAACTAGGGCACCGTGAGGTCTTTATCAAGGTGAGGGGACGGTTCTCCCCTTTATCTTTGGGGGTCACCTGAGGCATGTGGGATACCCTCTGCCTCTGGTCAGGGACCTGACTGTAGGGAAAAGTTTAAGATATTTGAGGAATGAGTTAAGGGATTGTTTTCATTCCGCACTGTTCTCTAAAGCAGAATAAACCTCTGTCCCTTCTAGGGTCTTTAGTAGATCGAGAAACTGCTGAAACCTCTGTGGGTTACAGCGGCTCTGACTGTACCAAGAATGCAGACAAGGGCAAGGTAAATGCCGGGACCATTATCAGCTGTAACTCTTTTGGGAAACCCTCATCTTTATGTACAGTATGCTCTCCCGGCCTTGTCTCGTTTTGCATGTTGTGTGCTATGTCTGTCTGTTCTTTCTTTTCCAAATGCACACTCATAACCCATGAGCCCACAGGCTTCTCAATTTTTAGTCTGTCAGCTTTCTGTGGTAAGTTTAGAAGCCAAAAGCGCTTAGAGACTGAGTACCTTAAGGTTTTTCCGTGAGGTTCAGGAAATAATGAGAGGAGGATGACTGCACACTCCAAACAGATGTCTCCCGGCCTGGGTGATCCTTTCCAGACCTCACCTCTGTGGGAACAGTGTGGCTGCTGTGTCTTCCTTTCTTGATTCTGGCTAGGAGATGAACCTGTTAGAAACGACATCATGACTCCAACTTTCTATTATGTGCCCTGTGCCATTTAGAGTGGTCACAGAGAAAGCCAATATCATCACTCATCACCTGTCCGTAAATGACTTGTCTGGAATCCTCCAGCTATGCCTTAGGTAAATACAATTTGCACACTGTGTCCTTCAATTGTGTTTCTATGAGCAGTTTCTGGTTTTGTCCCGTCACTGTTAGAGCTGATATAGTCTCATGATACATACCAGTTTTATACCCAAACACTTGCATGAAATCTGTTATGTGAGTTTCTCCCTCTTTTTTTCCATTGCACATAATGACTCTGTGTCCTGTAGTATGCTTAACGTCAGAATTCCCTATGAATTAAGATGAACACATCTGAGCTTTGTAGACATTCACCACAAGGAACTTGTTCTTCACAGAAGACTCTCCTTCCCCTGCAAGATTCCAGGCATCCTCCACTCCCCAGAGGTCTCTGAGGCCTTTGACAACACTTCCAGAGGGAAGACTCCTTTCTCAGGGAGAAGAGCAGAGGAGGCACAGTGAGGGTCCGGCTGCAGAACCTTTTGCCAGGAGTGGCTGTGATTCCATGAGCGGAATATGAGCCGTGTATTCCCACTCATTTTTTTGTGTTCTTAATATAGCAAAAGCAGAGCATCTGGAGTCGCTGTAGAGGAGGGATGCAGGGTGAACCTGGACATGGATGGCTGCCTGTCTGGAGAATGCTACTTCATTAGTCTGTAATTACTTCTGTTAACCCTCTAGGACAGGACCCTTGCCATTTTACTTCCGCAGACATGGGCAGTGATGTGTGGTGGGAGTAGGTTAACCTCTTGCATCTACTACCCCAAGCTGTAGGTGGTATCCAGTGGCAGGGACAGAGTTTTCAGGTACTGATGCTATTCTCTTGGATCCTGGTGGCAGAGAAGGTGGCAGGTGCTGACACACTCTTCTCTGGGTTACAGCTGCTTTTGGTATTGGTTCTCTTGTCTGGAATATGGATGTAGCTTCACTTCTGTTCTGCAGGGCAGTCTGGATCCTGGGGACCTCCTCCGTTAACTGGACGATTCTGCATGCCCTACCCTGGAGACGCCCCACCCCCATGGACTATTAGGCACATACACCTCCTGAACCTTGGCAGCCCTGGGGCCACCCGAAACCCCTCCACCTGCAACACTTGGTAAGACGATCTGAGCACTAGGAGTTGACTTTTAAAACACACTCACCTTATTTTTGTTGCTGTTAGGTCTTGGGCCAAGGTGCAGAAGCGGTACCACAGACCATTGTGATGCAAGGGGCCGTATGCAGAAAATCAGACATAGCGCTTCAGCAGAAATGCCCTGTACACAGTCCACGTGCTGGGATCTGTGAGTAACGTATGTCCATCTAGTTGTGCCCCCAGCCATCCATAGTTGTTCGATGAGTGATGAATACATCTGAGTCAGGGCTTTTAGGAGTCTTCATCAAGTTATAAGGGATGGTTCTTCAAGTTCTTCTTGGGGATCACCGGAGGCATGTGGGACACCCTGTGCATGTAATTTGGGATCACACTGGGACAAAGAGTTTAAGTTGTCGGAAGTATGAGGGGAGGGTTTTTTGTTTTGTTTTTGACCTCCAAACAGTCTACTCAAGTCAGAATAAACCTCCATCCCTTCTAGGGCTTTTTGCAGGTCCAGAAGTAGGTGTCACAACCAAGAGTGACATCGACACTGACTCTGCCAAAACTGCCAAGAAGCACAAAGTAAATGCTGTGGCGATTTTCAGTTCTAAGTCTTTACGGACCGCCACATCTTTCTGTACAGGACACTCTCCTGCCATTGTCTCTGGTTTGTGTGTCGTATGGTCTGTCTGCTGTTTTTGTTGGTTTTTTTTCCCCAAATGCAAAACCTTTACTGCCGAGTCTACGGGCTTCCCTGTTTCCCAGCTGGCATCTGTTTGTGGTAACTTGAGCAGCTAAGAGTGCCTCAAGGTAGGGACCATAGGGCTTTTCTAATGTGTTCCTGGAATAAATCAAGGAGGATGACACCACATTCCACTTGGAAGTCTCCTACCTTGCCTCATTCTTTGTGGATCTCCTCATTGTGGAATCATTGCTCTTGCTGTGTCTGCCTCTCCTGTTTCCTTCTATTGAGGATTTTAACGTGCTCAGAAAAATCTGTGGGCATCGTTAAAATTTGAAAATGCGAACTGCCTTCACTCCAACTTACATTTTTGTATGTGTCCTTTAGAATGTAAATTTCATACCCATCAGCATGTGGGTAAACATGCTGTCCAGAATCCCTTCAGGTGTGCCCTGGGCACAAACACTCTGAACTATAAGAGGTGGCATGTTTGTGATAGAAAACATGCACTGAAACTTCAGTTGTGAAGAGAAAAAATCCAAAATTACCTGTGTGGCAAGTCCCCACGGTGTCCTTCACTTGTGTTCACATGAGCACGTTCTCTCGTGTCCTGTGTCACAGGTACAGCTAAAACATGGAAACTTACAGCAGACATCAAAGTGCATTTGTGTTAACTTTGTCTTTTAGAATTTCAGCTCATTTTTCCAGAGGACACAATTACCCTGCAAAGTGTACTGCACTTAAGCTGAGAAGTACCTCCGAAGTAAAATAACTTAGCTGAACCCAACTAACAGGTATAGGTTACCCGTTTCTCTAAGAGCATGCTTTCCCAGGTCCTCTGCAGGCCCTCAGGATCCCCATCTCCCCATGTGTCTCTGTGTCCATGGATAGCACTTCCAGAGAGGAGGAGACCCCATTGTCGGGACAGAAGTAGTTTGGGCACAGGCAGGGGCTTAGAGGCAGAGCTCTGAGCCACGAGGGTAGGATTCCATGTGTGGACACTGGCATTGTCATTCCTTCTCATTCTGTAGTTCTCCACAGACACAATAAACAGCCTCTGGGGTGGAGGGTGGAGTGTGATCCTGGACAAAGTTGCTTTCCTATCTGGGATATGCTACTGTGTTAATTTAGTATTCAGCCTATAAATCTTCTAGGAAAAGGGCCCTTGCCGTTTCTACGTTTCCAGACACGTGGGGACACTAGTTTATCCCAATCACATCCATTCCCCACCCCAAGGCTGTAAGTGGAACCCAAAGTATGGGTAGAGATTTTGGCGCTGATGTTGCCCTCTTGGAGCCTGGTGGTGGGGAAGCTAGTAGGATATGAGCACTGCTGCTTTGGGTTTCTGCTTTTTGCTGGTGTTGGTGCTCTGTTCTGTCCTATGAACATACCTCTCATTTCTTTTCCGCAGGCTATTTTGTATGCAAGAGTCCTGGTCCTTTCCCAGGATTGCCTTGCAGGCTGTGCCCCGCGGACCACCCTTCACCACCAGTCATGGGCTATAGGCCACATCCCCTCCTCCACTTACTCTATTTGTTAAGATGACCTGAACTGGCTGAGTGGCTGGTAAAGTATATTCATCTTCTTCATGATTGACTTGGTGGCAATGATGTAGAGATGGCTGTGAGTCTTGGCAATCCAACTACAAACTGCCTGAGGACACTGTAGCATATCTCAAGTTTCTCAGGACATACATACAATGGGCAGTGGCATGTCCCTGTAATACAGTGAGCTATACGTTTCTCTTGTCAAATGAAAGAGGAGTTTTTACACAAAAGTAGACGTATCAGCAGTACTGGTGGGTATGTTGGAGACACAATGTGTTGGGTTCTGTAATGAATGAAGTGCACCCCTAACTTTTAGAGCATCAGGTGTCCTGTGTGATAGAGGGACATTCATTACTTGTGATCACCAACATGGAAACACCAGTGAGGATCCAGGGCAAAACCAGGGGAGCCTTGAATCATACAGGAATAGAAGGGAAGTTGAGCACACTAAGCAGAGTTTGAGGAGATGCAGAGGGGAGGGTGTTGCGGTCAGGGAGATGCAGTTGGAGGTCTTTCCGGCCACAGCCTGAGCAGGGAGTGTGAGGTCCATACAGAACTGCTATGTGGGATTGCTCTCAGTGCAAAGTGCACGCAGGTAATCACCTATAAAGATTCTCGTCTCCCTGGATTTTCCTGAAGGTTCTGGATATTTGTGGGGTGAAAAGAGCCCTGGAGATATGGGGATTTTAACTTGGTCTTATGAAAATACTGTATGCCCAAGTTCATATCCCTCAAGAGACTAAAAGTGGAGACAGGGTCTAGATCAGCTGAGTCATCCTACAATTCAGGGCTGGCCAGATGCCACCACTGCTGGACCCCTGTCATCACCCTGACTACAGCTTTGCATCTCCTCAAACTTCTCTCACAATATTATGACAGCTGTGTTATCTGGGAAAACAGAGGTAATATTTGTTTCTAAGAACAAGAGAAAAAGAAGACATTCAGTGCATAAAGCGTCTGCAAAATCTCCGGGAAGGGTCCCCTCACACTTCTCACAGTTTCCATTAAGATCTCTCCACACAATGATCCTCCAAAAAAGATGGTCACGGGAGTTCATTAAACTAAGACTGTTAACAACTCAGCCCAGGGAGTGGGAATCACTGTTTTAAAAAATAAGACAATGTCCCTCGTTTTTCTATTAGAATTCGGGCCCTGCCACACAATGAAACAAAAGATAATTATGAGAATGTGTACATTCAGAGACCTAGATCTGAAGACAATCATTTTCTATTACACATAATCTCACAGATGCAGCCACACACTACAGTGTTCATCTGAGGCCACAGATAAACTACAGAACACAGAATGCATGTAGGAAAACATAAGACCACAGGGAAATAAACCAAAATCTCTTTGCCTTATAGGACAACTCTTTTGAAATTGAAGAGGACTGTGCACGGTGACAGACAATCGTGTTTGCATATACATTTTCAGAAGGTGTCAGATCTACCTGAATGCTTTCCCTGCCCATCCTGTCCCCTCCACTTTGTCCTTCCTACTGTCCCCTAATCTACGTTTCATCGTTTTGTCTCTGTGTCAGCGTCTGCTTCTAGGGCTATCTACTCTCTCTCCCCATTGAGTGCACACAGTGGGGTTCCTGTACACACAGGAAACAAAGTGCCAGAAATGGTGGTGAGAGAGGATAGAAGCAAGATCACCCTTTGTGCAGGGGAGCCTGAGGGAGTTTTCCGGGGCGATGGGAACTACCTATATCTAGATTGATGGGGTGCTTATGCTCAATTATTTTGGAAATATTCCCTGACTCCATGGTGCCTTGGGGTCAGATAGGTATCTGTCCTTAGGAAATGGCTGAGTTCTAATGGTGGAGAAGGATGAGGGACCAGCAGTGACTGTGGTAGAGGAGTGAGGGTCAGACCCATGCCCAGAATGCCAGGTCTCCACAGACAGCACCACTTGTAGGAGGACTCTGAGGAGCAGAGATTTCTTGATCAAACCCATGAACTACATAATCCTGCTGTAGTTTCCTCACTGAGCGATGGCCAGAACAGAGGCCAGCAGCTGGAGGACACCCTGATCATGGCTAAAGTGGAGGAGTAGGCCTGGGGGATTGAGTCAGGGAAAGGGACTGGCAGAAGGTAGTGACAGGGAGTTTGAGAGACAAATGGAAGAGAAGAGAAGGGACCCTTCTCTGCTGACTTCACCTACATTTCTGTGTGACCAAAACGAGACCCTTGTCTCCCAGGGAAGGGAAGAGGGCTGGCAAAAAGACAGAGTGACATACTCAGCTCAAGTGCCCAGGGTATCTGCCTTACTCTTGAGGACCTAACACAGGAAGCACGTGCTTTCTGTCATGATTGGAACTGCAGCTCGTACCATTTAGTGAAAATCAATCCAACTATGCATCCCTCAGCATTAAAGTACTCCAACAAAATTAAGTGAACAGACTGAAAGATACAACACAGGATAAAGTCCAAAGGTAGATTGACAGCAATACTTACGGGAATACAGTCTATCCGAAAAGGAGGTAGGTACCCTAGTGCAGCTCTTCAGACACCTGGCTGATATCTGAAAACATAAAAAAAAAAAAAAAAGTCCTTACTCCAAAAGCAACATTAGCGCTAGACACAAAGGGATCATGATTAAGTTTTAGAGAGCAACCATATGACTTCATGGTGCTGTATCCATGAGAACAAGTCTCATCAAATTATACCCTTTAATTTGAGGCTCTTTGTTAGATGTAAATTATACCTCATTAAAGAGAGTTTCAAAGCACAAAATACTAGAAGCAAATGTGGGAACGTTCCTTTCTAATCCTGAAGTGCATGGGTGAGATGAGTCTGTCTGCCCATGTCTCAAAAATCCAAAATAATACACTTAAAAAATTAATAATAGCAGACCCTGAGCTCACGCTGTCCCATGTTTTCAACTGCATAACATCCACATCCAAGTCCATGAACCAGCGAGGGATCCAAGACTGGCACAACAAACTCCACACCTAAATAGAAGCTGCAGCAGGAAGGTTAGGAAGGTCAGAAAGTTGGAGGCTGGCTGCCTGCAGAAGGAGCAGAGAAAGTGAGCCCTCACACAGGGGAGCTGACACAGGGAAGACTAACCTCCATAACATTTGGCATTAAAACCCAGAGGGGCTGAATTCCCTTGAGTTTACATCCTGGTGCTTTGGAGGTCAGCCGACCCAGCACCGGGTGATCCAGAAGGATGAGTGATAGCCACGTCCCTGCCTGTGTAGAGACGCAACGTAAACATGGCATTTCACACAATGCTTAGGCCACAGGAGACACATGTATTCATGCTGATTCTTGACTCAGCTGGCCTGCCTGGGTCCCACTGACACCACTGAGAGCAAGCAGAGCCCACAACAGACACGCAATCAGTGCAGACCCCTGCACTGAAAGGAAAAGTAACCCAGACACAACAGCAGGGAGTGAGCAATACCCATACGATATCCTCCTGAAGGTCCAGGGCCTATAAATGGAGACGTGCACTGCTGAGGACTCCAGGACCTCTTTTTCATAACGGCATTAATTTCAAGATCAGAAGGCACAGCTGACTTTCTTAACACAGAGAAATAGAGCCAGAGAGACAGACAAAATGGGCACACAGAGATGTTTTATCTACAATGAAAGACCTAGTCAAAGCCACAGCCAGAGATCTAAGCCAAAGAGATATAAGTAACATACCTGATACAGAATTTAAAGGAATTATCATAAGGATACTCACTGGAGTTGTGAAATGAGTAGAAGAGTGAGACCCCTGACATAGAGATAAGAAATAACACAGTAGACATTGAGGACACAATAAAGGAGAAACATGCTTGCTGGAATGAACAGAGGGATGGAAGAAGCAGGCGAACAAACTAGTGCCCTCGAAGACTGAGTGATGGAAATGAATCACATTGAACCAAAGAGAGAGAACAGAATTCTGCAACGTGAGATGAGACTAAGGGAACTCAGTAACTACAGGAAAGATAATAGTATTCGTATTGTAGGAGTCCAGAAGGAAGAGAAAAGGGGGAAGAAAATTTATTTGAGGAAACAATAGCTGAAAACTTCCCTAATTGGGGGAGGGACACAAACATCCACATCCAGGAGACTAGAGAACTCCCATCAAAATCAGGCCAACACACAAACCTACTGTAAACAAACTTAAATTAGGGTGAGAATAAAGAAAAACTCGTAAAAGCAGCAAAACAGTCCTTAACTTACAAGGGAAGACCCATGAGGCTAGCTACATATTTCTGAACAGAAACTTGGCAAGCCAGAAGTGAGTGACATCACATATTCAAAGTGCTGAATGGAAAAATCAGCGGCCAAGAATACTCTATTCAGCAAGGCTATCTTTCAGGATGAAGGAGACACAGACTTTCCCAAACAAAAACTAAAGGAGTTTGTACCACTAAACCAGTCCTGCAAGAAATATTAAGAGGGATTCTTTGAATGGAAAGGAGAGACCAACAGTGACAGTATAGAGGTAGAAGACACAATTCAAGTAAAAAATGAACATTTCTGGAAAAAAATCTATTAAAGAAATCAGAGAAATGGATTTGAACTATAATAACATCTACCAAAAACCTAGGGAGGAGAAAGTAATGGGTTCAAAGGTAAATGACCATCAACTTAATACAAACTGCTAAATGCAGAAGAGGTTACATAAACATCTAACAGCAGCCATATCCTAAAACCAGTCATACATATGCTAAGAATAGAGATAAGGAAATCAAAATATATCACTAAAAAAATAAGCAATACATGAAAGAAAGGCAAGAAAGGATCAGAGAAAATCATTAGAAACCACAACAAAACAGGCGATAAAATGGCAATACATATATACATATCAATCAATTTTGAGGGAAATGGAGTGAATGCTCCAATCTAGAGAGGTAGGGAGTAAGAATGGATGAAAAAACAAAACAGATTCAGATGCCTACAAGAGACCCACTTTACACCTCAAGAATGATAGTGAGGATCGAGAAACATCACACAAATGAATGTCAAAAGAAAGCCGGAGTAACAATACTTGTATCAGAAAAAAATACACTTAAAAAAGTACATAACAAGAGACAGAGGAGGACAGTCTATAACAGTAAATGGTACAATCCAAAAAGAAGATATAACAACTGTAAATATATCCCACAATTGAGTGGGATTTATTCCCAAGCTACAAAGGTGGTTCAATATTCGCAAATCAATCAATGTGATACAATACATCAACAGGAGAAAGGATAAGAACCAGATGATCGGGGCATCTGGGTGGCTCATCCTTTAACACTCTGACATCAGCTCGGGTCATGACTTCATGATTCCTGAGTTCATGTCCCGCGTCAGACTCTGTGCTGAAAGCTCAGATCCAAGAGCCTCCTTCGAATTCTATGTCTCCCTCTCTCTCTGCCCCTCCCCTGCTCACGCTCTGCCTCTCTCAAAATTAATAAACGTTAAAAGAAAAGAACCATACAGTCATTTCAATACATGCAGAAAGGAACATTTGCAAAGTACAACATCCGTTCATGCATGTAACCCCCTAAAGTAGGTTTACAGGAAACATACATTAACGTCATAAAGGTTAACTATAAAAACCCTGCAGTTATAATCAACCTTAATGGGGAACATCTGAGAGCTTTTCCTGTAAGGTCAGGAAGAAAACAAGGATGTTTACTCATACCACTTTTAGTAAACAAATTACTGGAAGTCCTAGCCACATCCAGCAGACAAAATGAAATGATTTGCAGGTTACATGACACTATATATAGAAAACCCTAAAGAGTCCACCCAATAACTCTTAGAACTGATAAATGAATTCAGCAATGTCACAGGATACAAAATCATTGTACAGAAATCTGTTGCATTTGTAGACAATACGGAAGCAGTAGAAAGAGACATTAAGAAAACAGTCCCATTTACAGTCATATGCCAAAAATAAGATAACTATGAATAAATCTAACCAAAGTGGTGAGCGACCTATACTCAGAAAAGTATAAAACAGTGATGAAAGAAATTCAAGATGACACAAAGAAATGGAAGGACATTCCGCACTCATGGATCAGAAGTACAAATATAGTGAAAATGTCTATACTTCCCAAAGCAATTGACAGAATTAATGGAATTTCCATCAAATTACTGACAGCAGTTTTCACAGAACGACAACAGTCCTAAAATTTGTATGGAACCAAAAAAGACCGCAATATTCAGAGTAAATCTTTATGTGAAGTGATAATTATGGATGGCACTATGCCTCTGGATCTTCTGCTCCAAAACACAATAACTCTGGCTTAAGCATTTGAACAAACGTTAGACATATCCCAGCCAAGGATCATTCTACAAAATACATTGTACCAACGTATCCTCAAAACTTTGCACCTTATGAAAAATATGGAAAAATCTAAAAATTGTCATGGCCAAGTGGAGCCTAAGGAGACAGGATGACTGTAATGTGGCAGCTGGGATGAGTCTGGGCTAGGAGAGGTTAAAACCGAAGCAATCTGAATACAAATATAAACTTTACTTCATACTACCATATCTCTTTGATACCTTGATTGTGATCATGTACCAACCATTATGACATCAATAGTGAGAAAACAGTCTGATGTATGTGGATACTCAGTATTATCTTCCCAATTTTTTTTTGGTACTTGAAACCCATCATGAGAGACTAGATTATTAGTAATCATGGTTTTTCTACACATAACATTATATAACCAGTTCCAGTATTAGTTACTAGTGATGGCCATGTACCTATTCTTGTTGTTCTTACTAATGTTTAATTTAAATAATAGCATTCATGGTACAGAAAACTGAATGCATGATAAACACTTCCTACAAACATCTAGCTTTACATATTTTACGATAATAACGTATGTATATACCACTCTATTATGTGGTATGTAAATTAAGTGTTTTTCTGATCTTGAACGAGCATGTCATTGAATGGCTTTCCATAAAGGTGGTTATGCTAGATCATGAATGATTCTCAGATTTTACAGGATGTACGTCACATCATGCCTGAACATTGTCAAAAATAAAAACATACACGCGGACAGATGAAGCATTGTGACTGGCTCACTTATTGTAAAGAACCCTTGCTTTAATATTTTCACGTATACTTTTAGCAGGAATATAAGAGAATCAAATATTTCCAAATCAAAGAGATATTCAAAGACTGGAAGAACGATAGGGAGTTCAAAGGGTTTCAGAAGGATAAGATGTGACCATGAAGGGGGAGTCACAGGCAAGCAGCTTTCTCTGGTCCACACTGACATGTTTGCATGAGGATATGTGACTTGCCAAAGGGTAAGTCCCACAAGTACCAGAGGGAAAGACAAGGCTTTAGGGCGGGGTGACGTGAAAAGGGTGCTTCTGTGCCTAAGAGATGGGTCAGCAACCTGGCTGGGGGTCTCTGCGTCAAAGACTTCAAAAGGCCAGCAGTAACCTATACTCACAAAGATCTTAGTAACATAGATCAAAGTAACTTAGAGCCACAAAGATCTTAGAGCCACAGAGTCGATCTTCAACTATGATTAGGAGATGGTCAGAGTTTCACAGGATACGATCTTTGAGCCGGCAGTAGATGGCTAAAATATTATTTAGGGCTATACATTTAATGAAAAAATGTATGTGTAAAAATTTGGGTTTGGAATATTAAGAAAAATCACAGGCCCATCATGGAGTTACTTACGTAAAAGCCACATGTCACTAAACCTAATTTCATTCCTGCAAGAATGTAATCTTTCACCGGTCAGCAAATAATTTCCTAGTCAGTACTGGAAATTTAACTGATAGATCCCTGCCATTCCCCTCAGAGAGGCAGTCTTGCCTAAATAAGGTATTCCATGCCACTTTTTTTTTAAAGTTTATTCAAGTTAGAGACAAAGAGAGCACATGCCAGAGAGGGGCAAGACAACAGGGAAAGAGAGAATCCCACAACCAAGAGGTCATGATCTGAGCCAAGATCAAGAGTCAGACACTTAACCAAGCCATCCAGGCACCCCGAGAATGTGGAGTTTCAAAGGTTAGAGTCTTGGCTGGGATACAGCCATGATGGCACTGGCCTACTCCTGAAAAGAAGGAAGCCAACAACTTGCAGTCAGATGGCATTGAAACAGTGGCCTGTACAACGCCTGGTGCACACACTGGAGAGATTATACACTGATCGGGGAGAACATCCCTGAGAAGCAGTGTTCACAATGAGGGGACAAAGAGCTAGGACAGGTGGGCTGCGTGGCACCATTTCCCTGTTCTGCACACCTCCCCCCCAGCAAAAAAACCACAGAGCCATATGCTGGAAACAAGGCAATCTCCACACTGGGTGCCTAAGCTGCTTACACCAGCCCCAACTTCCTGTGTTCTGGCGACACTGGCCTAGGTCATTGAAGCTTGCCTCTGTCGCAATGGACCTGGCCCATTCCCCAGAACACCAGTGGAAGCCCATGACCAGACCACCTCTCTTGACCAGACAGTTATGCTTCACTTCTAGTGGCAATCGTTTCAAGTCTCATTTAACAAGCAGATCGGAGCAGACCTAGATAAGTCTCACCACATTGTGGCCAAGGACCATACATTGCTCATACAACTGGCTTGAAGGATAGTGCAGCCAGAACATAAAACAGTGCATGCAACACACACCACAGACACTCCGTGATGTGCCAGGCCCTGGACACTTGATGATCTCCTCTTCATAAAGCCATTCATCTCAGAGGCAGGTAACATAATGAGCTTTGGTAACAGAGAAGGCAAATACTCAACCAAAATGCCAAGACAAGAGGAATGCATCCCAAATGAAAGAACAAGATAAGGTCATGGCCAGGGACATGGAAGGAACACTTCCAAACTCATTCTATGAGGCCAACATGGCCTTGAGTCCAAACTGGACAAAGACCCCACCAGAAAGGAAAACTACAGACCAATTTCCCTGATGAATCTAGATGCAAATATTCTCAACAAAAAGTAGCAAACCGGATCCAACAATACATAAAAAGTATTATTCAGGACAATGAGGTGGATTTTGTTCCTGGAATGCACAATAGATTCAATATCTGCAAATCAACTGATGTGATACATCACATTGATAAAAGAAAGGATAACAACCACATGATCCTCTCCATAGATGCAGAATAAACGTTTGACAAAATGCAGCAGCATCCTTTCGTGGTGAAAAAAAAAAAAAAAAAACCTCATGAAAGGAGGGATAGAAGTATCATGCCTCAACATGAGACTATCCAGATATGAAAGTCCCACAGCTCATATCATCTTCAATGGTGACAAACTGAGCTTTCCCCCTAAGGTCAGGAACACGATGGGGATATCCACTCTCAGCACTTTTATTCACCATACTGTTGGAAGTCTTAGCCTCAGCAATCAGACATCAAAAAGAATACAAGGTGTCCAAGTTGGCAAGGAGGAATCAATCTTTCCCTGCTCACAGACATGATACTCTCCATGGAAAATCCGAATGACTCCACCAAAAAACATCTAGGATTGATACAGGAATTCAGGAAAGTATCAGAATATAAAATCAATATGCAGAAGTTGATTGCATTTCTATACACCAGTAATGAATCAACAGAGAAATCAAGGAATTGATGTCATTTACAACTGCACTGAAAACCATAAAATACCCAGGGATAAACCCAACCAAAGAGGGAAAAGATCAGTACAGTTAAAACAATAGAGGTTCTCCTGGGTGGCTCAGTCGGTTAAGTGCTGTCTTCGGTTCTGGGCATGATCCTGCATTTGTGGGATTGAGTCCCTTGACGGCCTCTGTGCTGACAGCTCAGAGTCTGGAGCCTGCCTCAGAGTCTGTGTCTCCCTCTCTCTCTCTGCCCCCCCCCACTCATGCACTGTCACTTGCTCGCTCACTCTCTCAAATATAAATAAACATTAAAAAAATTAAAAGAACAAACCATACAACGTCTATAAAAGAAGTTGAAGAAGACACAAAGAAATGAAAAAAAAATCCCATGCACATGGATTAGAAGAACAAATATTGTTAAAATGTCAATACTACCCAAAGCAATTGACAAATTCAATGTAATTCCTATCAAAATAACACCAGCATTTTTCACAGAGCTAGAGACAACAATCCTAAAATTGTATGGAATCAGAAAAGACCCCAAGGAGCCAAAGTAATGTTGAAAAAGAAAAACAAAGATGGAGACATTCCAACTCTGGACTTTATGGTGCATTAGAAAGCCGCAATCATCAAGACAGTATGGTACGGGCACAAGAACAGACACATAGATCAAAGGACCAGAATAGGGAACCCAGAAATGGAGCCTCAAACATATGGCTGAATAATCTTTCACAAAGCAGGAAAGAATATCCAAAGGAAAAAGAAGAGTCTCTTCAGCAAATGGTACTGGGAAAACTGGACAGTGAGGAGTATGAACCTGGACTATGTTCTTAAACTTCTCTCTCTCTCTCTCTCTCTCTCTCTCTCTCTCTCTCTGTCACACACACACACACACACACACACACACACACACACACCTCAAAATGGATGAAAGATCTAAATGTAAGACAGGAAACCATCAAAATCCTAGAGGAGAAAACAAGCAACCTACCTCTTTGATCCTGACCACAACAACTTCTTGCTTGTCATTTCTCCAGAAGCAAGGGCAATAAAACCAAAATAAACTATTGGGACCTCAAGATAAAAAGCTTCTGCACAGCAGAGGACACAATCAGGAAAACTAAAAGGAAACTTAATGGAATGGGAGAAGATATTTGCAGGTGACATATCAGATAAAGGGTTAGTATCCAAAATCTATCAAGAACTTATCACACTCAACACCCAAAAACCAAATAATCCAGAGAAGAAATGGGCAAAAGACATGAAGAGACACTTTAACAAACAGGACATCTAGATTGGTCACACGTGAAAAGATGCTCACCCTCATTCCTCATAAGTGAAATACACATCAAACCCACAATGAGATATCCCCTCATGCCTATCAGAATGGCTAAAATTAACACCTCAGGAAACGACAGATGTTGGCAAGGATGCAAAGGGAAAGTTTTGCAATGCTGGTGGGAATGCAAAATGGTGTAGCCACTCTGGAAAATAGTATGGAGACTCGCTACAAAAACTAAAAACAGAACTGCACTAGGACCCAGCAATTGCACTACTAGGTATTTACACAAAGGATACATTAATGCTGACTCCAAGTGGCACATACACTCCAATGTTTATAGCAGCATTATCAACAATAGCTACATTATGCAAAGAGGCCAAATGGCCATTGACGGATGAATGGATAAAGAAGATGTATATTCATACAATGGAATATTACACGGCGATCAAAAGGAGTGAAATCTTGCTATTTTCAACAACGTGGAGTGAACTGGACTTTATTATAAGCAAAATATGTCAGAGAAAGACACACATCATATTAAATTCCACAGATGAGAGAATTCATAACACTGAAGAACATAGTGAAAGGAAAGCAAAAATAAGATACAAACAGAGATGGAGTCAAACGATAAGGCACCGTTAAATAGAGGGAAGAAGCTCAGGGTTCCTGGAGGGTTACTGAATAGGGGTATAGGCTAAATGGGTGATGGGCATTAGAGACAGCACTTGGGATGAGTACTGGATATATTTTTGTAATTGACGGATCACTAAATTCTAATCCTGAAACTGTATTCCACTATAAGGTAACTAACTTGGGGTTAACTTTTAAAAAAGAAGAAATATTAAAAATAAGTAAAGAAATATACTACCAGTCAAAAGAAAAGAATATATAAATTGGGCTCTTTTAGTGGAAATGAAAGACCAAAATTGTTACAGATAAGAAAGGATCAGAGAAAACATCAAGATACAATGGTAAAACAACTATTAGGGCACTAAATATATACCTATCAATAATTACTCTAATGTAAATCGACTAAATGCTCCAATCAAAAGACATTGGATAGGGGGTCAGAATGGACAAAAAAAAGAAAAGAAAAGAAAAGAAAATTAAAGAAAAGAAAAAAGAAAAGAAAAGAAACAAACAAAACAAGGCCTATCTAGGTACTGCCTACAAAGCCTTATTTGGACTTAAGTCACCTGCAGATTTAAATGGAGGGAATGAAAAAACATTTTCCATGCCAACAATATCAAAAGAAACCCAGTACCAATACTTATATCGGGCAAAAAAACTTTAAAATCGAGACTGTAGTTTGGTACCCTTTAGGTCAATACCTAGTAGTAAAATTGCATGCACCCAGTATTTATAGCAGCTTTATCAACAGTAGCTAAATTATGGAGAGCTCAAGTATCCATCAAGTGATGAAGGTATAAAGAAGTTGTGGGGTCTGTGTATGTGTGTGTCTGTGTATTCATGTATATGCATGTGTGTGTGTTTGTATATATATATTCATACATACATACATATGTATATACAATCTAATATGTCTCAGCTTCAAAACGAATGAAATCCTGCCATTTCCAACGATGTGGATGGATCTAGAATGTGTTATGCTAAGTGAAATATGTCAATCAGAGAAAGACAAATATATGATTTCACTCATGTGGAATTGAAGAAACAAAACAGATGAAAACATGGGAAGGGGGCAGGAAAAGAGAAGAGTGGTAACAAACTACATGTGTCTCTTAATGATAGAGGAAAAAAAGTGAAGGTTCATGGAGGGAGATGGGTCAGTTCTGGGCTAGATGGGGGACCTATATTAAGAAGAGCACTTGTGATGAGCACTGGGTGTTGTATGTAAGGGATGAATCACCGAATTCTACTCACGAATCCGAGAATGCACTGTATGTCAACTAAGACTTAAATTTAAAAAATAAATAAAGCTGTAACAAGAGATGAAGACAAACACTATCTCATACTAGAGGGGACAACCAAACAAGAAGATCCAATGATTATAAATTTTGATGCCCCCAACATGCAACCACCAAGTATATAAAACATTTAACAACAACCATAAAAGAACTCATTTATAATAATATAACGATATTAGAGGACTTTAACACATAACTCACATCGATGGACAGAACCTGTAAATAGAAATTCAACAAGGAAACAATGGCTTTGAATCACACACTGGACAAGATGGGTTTAACAGATATATTCAGAACACTCCATACTAAAATGGCAGAGTACACATTCTTTTCAAGTGCACATGGGGCATTCTCCATAATTGATCACATTCTAGGTCACAAAGCAGGCCTCAACAGGTACCCAAAGACAGAGATCAGACCAAGCAGTTTTTCTGACCACAAAGCTAAGAAACTTGAAGTTAACCACACTCACACTCACACACACACACACACACACACACACACACACACACATACACACACAAAGGGGGAAAGGCAGCTTCTCTCTGGCGACTCAGGAGATGCCAAGTTTCTGCTAAGCTCCCAAGGTCTCCCCTGGGGCGGGCGGCAGAACCCTCTGGAAACACAGCTCTGCTCTCTGTCCTGAGACAGCTGTAGAGGCCCTGTGTCCTCTGGGAGCAGCAGCAGCCCTTCCTGCTCTGAAGTGCCCTGGGTCAGAAAAGCCGATGGTGCGCCCTCTGCTGGCCATCACTGCCTAGGCAGAGGAGCCCGCCCGTCCAGGTCTGTGGTGCTTGAGCTCTCTCTGCTGGATACCATGGGAATTCCTGCAATGTTGACGGCCCTGGTCGCTCAGCTGAGGGACTGAAGGTGCTCTGGGCAACTCCGCCTGTTCTCCACAATGGGAAGGGTTTTAGTGACAGGGCCTGGGACACAAATAAATCTTTTCCTTCTCCTTTTTTTTTGAGTGAAGAATGAAACAGAATTTATTAACATAATGACATCATTTGTAATGTTTTAAGCAATGTCCACAGAAAAATAGACCGCCAATTTACACATGCTGAGCAAGTAATTGTGTTTACCACCAGAGTAGTTAGGTTAGATAAAGAATTGACACCTTTGAGAGGGAGATAACTGCTTCCAGCTATGAAACGAATGAGTCCTAGGGATACAAGAGACAGCCAATGGAATAGAGTCAATCCTGTAATAATATTGTTGCATGCTTTCACAGGATAGCTACACTTGTGCTGAAGTACAACATAATTTATAGACATATGGAATGACTACAATGTATGCCTAAAACTAATACAACAAATGTGTGAAGAATATTTCAATGAAAAGTTGACATCCTGTACGCTATCTTTAATTTATCTTTTTTTGCCAATGAACTATCATTCCTGGGGCGCTTGGGTGGCTTAGTCAGTTAAGCATCCGACTTCCCCTCAGGTCATGATCTTGCAGTCCATGAGATTGAGCCCTGCGTCAGGTTCTGTCCGGACAGCTCAGAGCCTGAAGCTTGCCCCAGATTCCGTGTCTCCTGCTCTCTCCCCCCTCCCTCCCTCAGGCTCTCTCCAAAAAAGAAAAACAGAAACATTATAAATTAAAAACAATCATTCCTAATTTAGAATCTGTGAAATTCCATTTATACTAGATTCTCTAACATCACCATCTTGATGTAGAGAGCTTATCTGAATAGTCACTAATAATATCTTTGATGACACATATGTGTCAGGGTCAGAATGCAAGTTACAGGGAGCTACACATCTGTTATGAATTTATTGTATGTATCCTTGGCTAATATTTCCAATGAAATGTGCTTTAGTGACACAGTTGTATGAAATAATGTCCATCAGTCATATAGGTCAAATTCCTATAGGACCATTCATTATGCCTTCAATTACTAATTGCCATCTCTTCAAAATTAAAAGAAAGCTGGGACAAGAAAATGTCTTTGAATTTGATGTAAGACAAGACTATGGTGTTTTAAAAGGTTCACCTACCATCTGGGATCCTCAGTTTGGCAGTGGACAGGAGGATAAAAACCCACGATCTTGATGCACACCACTAGCTCCAGAGGGAGAATATGGACCTTCTTGTCAAATACTTTTTATCAATATCAGCAGTTCAACTCTGCCAGGTCCAGACTGCCGGATCTGGGGGCAACACAATGCCTGATGCCTGGGTTCAGAACATGAGGAAGACCAGCTGGTAGGGAGCTGCGGGGAAATCCAACAGGGCCTGGGGAAGTGAGGGAGATGGGTCCGGGTTCCCTCCCCACAGGGCGGCTCTAGTGTTTACCTGCCAAAGAGCAGCACACTCTCCCTCAAGACATCCCTCCCCATGACAGAACATGAAACTGTGCCCCCACAATTCCAGGAGAAACGAGGGATACCCATCTTTTCAAATGCAATAGCCTCTGCAAAGCTTGGCCCCAGGGATGTTGGAGTCTTGGAGTCACACAACACTGATGCCCATGATACCTGCCATTTCTGCCCCAGCACTCAGAGACAATTCATACATCCCCTCTCCCCTGGCCCATCTCATCCCATCCACATTCCTGGACCAGGTCTCTACTTTCTCCTTGTACTTCTTCTTTGTCTCTCTTTATCTCTAACCACATCACTCTCTATTTCTTCCTTTCACTCTCTAGGACTTGCCCAATTCCCCTATCACAAATTCAATGTCTCTCTCCCTGCCTGTCTCTTTCTCCACCTCTCCCCAGGCTTCAGGATATCTGCTTTGTGCATGCAGCCCTGTCCAGGAGCACAGGGCACTCCTGTCTCTCCCTCTCTCATGTCTTGTTTTGTCCCAGGCCCTGATCACAATGGAGGAGAATCCCCTGTACAGCAGCTGCTCATGTTGACATTTGCTAGAGCAATGCTGGCAGCATGTGGACAGCCAGACATTTACCCTTGGTGGCTAATCCATGACCCAAAAGCTTCTGGAGGGCTGGCTGCTTCCGTAAGCTGGGAGGAAAAAGGGGCTCAGAGGTTTCGGGGTGCCTAGGGCAAAGTGGATTGGCTTGGCCGATGTAGAAGGAGCCATATGCTTACCCACAACTCTCCTGGGTGGTGACCAAGGAACCTATCTCAGACCATGGAGCTCTGCCCTCCCGATTCCTCAATAAGGCAACAGGGGAAGCTTTGTGGGACATCATGTGGGACTCACCACAAAAGCTGCGCCATTTGCCCCCTTGAGGCCACCTAGATTGGTGCTATTGGGGGGAGCTGGTAAGGTGCACAAGGGCACAAGAGCTGAGTTAATGCAGGGCCTCCTTACCGGTCTCCTGAATCCATTCCTCATCATCGGAAGAGACCCTTTCCTGGAGACAGATACCTGTCCTCCTCATCAGCACGAACCCCATCAACTAGCACGCACGCCATGTACTCATGAGTATCTATCTACAGATAGATCTATCTACAGATAGTTCTCCCCATCACCAGATCTCCCTAAAGGATGTATCCAACTCCTCAGATGGAACTATAGGTCCCTTCCAGGCATTACAACCCCAAAGAATGATCTGTCTTCTTCCACCAATCCTGTACATACTATGTGTTCGCTGACTGCATATACAGGAACCCCAAAGTGTACGCTTGATGGGGAATGAGTGTTGATTTTCCTGGAAGCTGACGCTGACACAGAAACACAACTGTGACAAGTGTATTAGGGGACATTAGGAAGGACAAAGTGGAGTGGACAGGGTGGGCAGGGAAAGCATTCAGACCAAGGGGCAGATTAGACACCATCTCTAAATATATAATAACCATAGCTGGTTTGTAATGGTTCAGTGTCCTCTCCAAATTTCAAACGGATTGTCCTCTACGTCAAAGTGATTTTGACTTATTGCAAAGGGATCTTCTGTTCTCCTCTATGCATTTTGTCTTCTACAATACATCTGTGGCCTTGGATGAGCACATATTTGTGTGGCTGCATTTGTATGTCTACCTCAGATCTTAGATGTAGATGCCTGAATATACACATTCTCATACTTATCTTTTCCTTCTTTGTAAAGTAGGACCTGAATTTTAATAGAAAAAACACAGGGGTCTTTGTTGTATCTTTGGAAACAGGAATTGCCAATCTCCCAACCTCAGGCATTATACCTTTAGTTTCATGA
Source organism: Felis catus (assembly GCF_018350175.1). Taxonomy (NCBI): domain Eukaryota; kingdom Metazoa; phylum Chordata; class Mammalia; order Carnivora; family Felidae; genus Felis; species Felis catus. The sequence continues at coordinate 79,323 of NW_025408545.1, forward strand.
AACTGAATGAACATCTGTTGATGATCTTCTGTGTGCAGATACATTCATTTCCACCCTGAGAAGGGTGAATGCACACTCATCCCATACATTTTACAAATTCCTTATGTGCTTAACCACCTCTTCATCGCACTGACCTCAGAGACCAACATTGTTCCTGCTTCTCAGATTACAATGCTGAGGCTCTGAGATGGCCCCACTGAGAGCTGGCATTAGGGCTGAGACAGCAGGATCACAGGCAGTGCCTCTGGAAATTGTGAGGGAAGTTTCAGAGATGTACACCTTCATGCAGCGTCATGAAAGTAGGTTCAGGGGTGTGGTGACAAGATTCCAGCAGGGGCGTTTCCTGGTCAACCCTGAATTCCCTGCTAAGAGTCTTATTCAGGCTGAAGGCCAAGGAAGCCACACAGCTAATCTACAACCTTTCATCACATTTAGTCTCACAGAGGCACACAAACTTAGGCAGACAAGCATCCCATAAGAACCAAGGTAAACTACAAATCTCCAGGGCATTCTTTCACAAGGATCCAGAACCTTCAGGAGAACCTCCAAGGGAAACAACAGTCTTTATTTAGATAATGAACTAGGTGCACTTTGGCCACAATGACATTTCAGAGATGATACCTGCATGAACTATCCTTGAACCCATACAGCAGCTCTGTGTGGATGTCACCCTGCGCTCACTCTCCCTGCCCAGGTTGTGGGCCCTGCCACAAATGGTCTCCAACTCCATCTCACTGAGTCCAACACCCTCCTCTCTGTACCATCTCAGCTCTCCCTTCTCATGCACAGTCTCCAATTCATTTCCACGAGTTTCATGTCTCCGTCTCTTGTACTTGAGGACCCATTACTGGAGCTGCCATTATTGTAGACCAGAAGCTCCATGTAATTTAACGCATGTGACTCTCTCCCCATTAGGACAGTTGAAGCCCCTGATGGTAAGGGTTTGCCTCATCTCTCACAGAACCAGGGACATGGACTGTGTGCTGGGCACATCTGCAGGACTGATATGCCTGCTTTTCTATTAAAAGACTCTTTCCTTCTCCACAAAGGATATATGCAGCCCATCTCAGTAATGGAAATGACACAGCCCAACATATGTATGTCCTGAGAAACTTGAGGAATCTTAACAGTGTCCTCATCCAGCAGCACCCTTGCATTACAAAGCGTGTGAGGCCATCTCTCCATCCTCTCAAAGACTCAACAACATAGAAACTGAACATGCTGAACATGTCAACTCATACAGCTCAGTTTATCTCACAAATAGTCGAGGTGGAGGTGGTGGGTCCTGTCCCACCATCAAGGAGCTGGAGGCAGCCCATAGAGCCCATGAACAGTGATAAATTGTATCTGTGCAGGGTGGACCTGGGAAAGAAGGAGGTCCTCTTGCATCCATAGGGACCTACAGAAGTGACAGGTGTGTTGGTATGACAGACAGAAGCAGAACGCCCACAGGAGCTGAAACACAATGAAGCAGGTGTCAGCACCTGGCCCCTTGTTCATTCATGGGTTCTAGTAGAACAGAGCATCAGTGTCAGAAAACTCCACCCTTCCATGAGGTCCCACATATATCCTGAAAGTACCAGATGCCACAAGGAAAAATGACTATCACCACACATCACTGTCCATGTTTAAAAATGCAGAAAGCCAAGGAGTCCTGTTCTAGAAGATTGATGGCAGTAATGCGAGTCTAATAAAGGAAAGTATTCCAGAGAGGCAGGCATCTGTGTCCAGGATCTCTCTGGTGTCCTCTTCCACCAGATCTGCAGACTTTTTCTTTGCACATTGAGAACAGACAGAACATGAAGGAATGAAAGAAATGACCAGAACCACACAGAGATCCAGGGCCACCCCAAGGTCAAAGCTCTACCTGTGATCCCATGCCTGTCCTCACTCTGCTTCCCTCCCTTACAAACACATCTTCTGTGCAAGGCCACAAAGACCTCTGAGGAGATGGGGATTCCTGGAGTCCAGCATTGGGGCCTGGATATGAGTTTTCTGAGGGAAACACATTACCTGTGCATATTCATTGGTCTCAAGTATGTTTATCTTAATTCACAGGTAATTCAGCTTTTAAATACAACATGAGTTGCAGAGCTATTTTGTGCCTTTGTAAAAGGGAGGTAGAAATTCTACGTAAAAGAATGAACACAAACATGTCTCAATTTCAGGTGAAAAACTCCCATAAGGTATCATGAGACAAAGTACCAATTACAACTGCTCCCGGGACACAAGAGAACCTACTCCTATAAACACAACTGGAGAACTCTGTGAGGTATTGGCCCTGCAAGTAATCACTGATTCTCTGCAGTTCCACGTACATTTTTTATTACACATGCCACTTCTGAAAATTCAGAGTATTTCCACCTAGGGGACAACTGGAGAAATTCTCTATCGTACATTTGCCAACACAGAAGGACCAGTAATGAATTCTGAAATTTTTCTAAGAACCCTCAGCACTGCACAAAGCACACAATATAATGTTGGAAAGAGTTTTTATCAATTCCAGTCATGAGGCTCATAGCAGACATTCTGAACACATTCATGGCCTACACTGAAAAAGGAAAAAATTGAAAATAATCAGGATAATCCCGTGTAAAGAAGGTGTGGAAGGAGTCAGACGCTCCAGAAGACTTGAGGGTGCAGTGAAGTGTCATCCTCCTCAAGTTATTTCCACAAACACTAAGTGAGAGCCAGGTGGTCCTCAGCCTCTATGCACTTGTGGCGTCCAGAGGCACTAGCTAACATGATGATGTTACATTGGAGAAGCCGGGAGGCTTGTGAGGACATAAATCAAACAGTAAAGACACCAGAAGACCAAAAAAAAAAAAAAAAAAAAAACAACAACAACAACAACAAAAAGAACCCAAAAAACAGACAAGGCCAGATAAAAGTTTCCAGAAAGTATTGCAACTGAAACTGGCAACAGAATTTACCTTGTCTTTTTCTGCATCCTTGGTAGAGACACAACTGATATTTCCCATTGGAGCTGCATCACGTCTTAGGTCTCATAAAGGATGGAGGCGGATGGAGGTTGCATAGACTGTGTGGAAGAAAAACAAACCATCCTGAACATGTTTCATTATATTCAACTCATTCACACTCTCGGGTCCCTTACCAGGGACAGAGCGTTTTCCACGTGCCTCGGGTGACCCTTGAGGACAAGAGGGAGATCTGATCCTGTCCCTTGAGGAAGGTTTACAGGGCCCTGGTTCAGGCGTTTTTTAACTAATCAAGCAGCTGTGAACAGCTCAGGTCTCAACTCGCTAGAAAGTATGTTAGGGGTGTGTTTCATCCCTCAGAGAGCCCAGCACATGGTCTCTGTACAAGCTACATCCTAGGGAATGCTATGTCTGTCAGCACGTATAAGGCCTCTTTCCTTCTCTATCAGAGACATGTGTTGCCCAGCTCACTACGTGGAAATGACTGCCCATTTCATGCATGTCCTGAGAAACTTGAAGAACCTTACAACGTCCTCACTCAGGCTGACCTGAAAGCCCTGTGGTGCCATCAATGCATCTCCTCCAAACACATAACAAGTAAAAGACACAACGTGTTTTATAAGTCAACTCATACTAGTTATATCACCTTTCCACATGGTGGAGGAGGAAGGTGAGGTCCCAGAGGACCCCAGTTTGGAGAAGGTGGGAGTGGTCCATAGCCCATGGGTGGTGATAAATGTCAGACCACGGGGTATGACATGGAGGGCACTTCTGGGAAAGGAGGAAATATCCTGGAAACCACGTGGACCTGCAGGACAGGAATTAAACTTTTGAGATGTGTTAGGGTAAAAGGTGAAAAATTCAACACCAACACCAACACTAACATACCTGAACCCCAATGAAGCCGAATGGCACCTGTCTCCTTCCTCTCCACCTGGTTTCAACAGGGAAGCATCAGTGCTTCTAAACTCCACCCTTCCCACTGGGTCCCACCTAGAATTTCTAAGAGTTGGAGGAGGCAAAGCAGTGCATTGCTGGCAGCATGGTACTAGCTGTGTCTGCAAATGTGGGGAAGGAAGTGGCTAGTCTTAAAGAATCAGAGGGATAATTCCAGACTACTAAAGAAAGTCTGTTCCACACACACACAGTCTTCTATGTCCAGGACTACTTTCCACCCAGCCCTTCACCACCTCAACAGCTCCGTCTTGGCATAGTAAGAGCGGAAACGATGAGGAAGAATTTTGTTTCCATACTATTCATTTACATCTTTAATCCATTTCAAGTTAATTCTTGGAGTGGTATAACATAAGGTGCTAAGCTTTATTCTTATGCACGTGTATATCCAATTTTCCCAGCCCCAGTTATTCAAGAGAATACCCTTCTCCACTATGTATTCTTGACTCCCTTGTCAAATACTAGTTGACTGTTCATGCAAGGGTTTAGTTTGGGCTCTCAATTTCCGTTCCATTGTCTTGTGTGTGTGCTTATGCCAGTGACATAATTGATTTCTTTGTATTAGAATGCAGCTAGAAATCGAGAAGTGTGATGCCTCCCATTTTGTTCTTTCTTGCGTTGGCTACTTGGGGTCTTTTTGTGGTTCCAAATACATTTTAGGATATGTTTTTCTAATGGCATAAAAATTGCATTGGAGTCTTGATAAAGATTGCACTGAATCTCTAGATGGCTTTGGGTAATATGGACATTGTATCTATATTAATTCCTCTGAAACACAGACGTGGGATGGCTTTTCACTGACTTGTGTGTTCTCCTGTTTCTTTCATCCAAATTGAATTTCTTCCGTTTCAGTACATGGGTGTTATAGTTTTCTGTAGAGAGATCTTTCACTTCCTTGGCTAAATTTATTCCTATACAGTTTATTGTTTTTGATGCTATTGTAAATGGATTGTTTTCTTTTCTTCTTAGATAATTTGGTTAGTGTATAGGAAAGCTACAGGATGTGATATAGTGACTTTCTAGTTTGGAACTTTAATGTATTTCTTGATTAGATATTAACAAGTTCTTTTACACTGAACTTTATTTCATTCTTTTACCTTTTTAAAAAATCATGTTATTTGGGAATAGCTGATACAGTATGTTATATTAGTTTCAGATGAACAACAGAGTGATTGGACAAGTGTATACATTCTGATACGCTAACACAGGTGTAGCTACAATCTGTCACCATGCATCACTATTTCAGTACCATTCTCAATGTTCCCTATGCTATATCCTCTATCTATAATTTATTATTCCATAACCAGAAGCCTGCATCACCCAACCCCTTCTCATATCTAGGGCATCCTTGTCTTGTTCCTGATCTTAGAGGACAATCTTTCACAATTTCACTATAGAGTATGATGTTAGATATGGGCTTCACATACATGGCCTTTCTTATGTTGAGATATGTTCCCTCTACGGGGAATTTTTAAAGAGTTTTTTAGCACAAATGGATACCAAATTTTCTCAGAACTTTTTTGTGTATCTATTGACATAGTCACAGCAGTTTTCTTTTTAATTTTTAAAATGTATGGGGCGCCTGGGTGGCTCAGTTGGTTGAGCGTCCGACTTGATTCACGTCATGATCTCATGGTCTATGGGTTTGAGCCCCACATCAGGCTCTGTGCTGACAGCTCAGAGCCTGGAGCCTGCTTCGATTCTGTGTCTCACACTCTCACTACCCCTCCCCTGATCATGCTCTCTCTCTCTCTCTCTCTCTCTCTCTCTCTTTCTCTCTGTCTCTCTCTCTCTCTCTTTCTCTCTCTCTCTGTCAAAAATAAACATTAAGAAAAATTTAAAAAATGTATTTATTTTGTTAACTTTATTTATGTATTTCTTTAGTATGTATTTTTTCCATGTTTTGATTTAAATTCTAGTTGGTTAACATACAGTGTAATGTTAGTTTCAGGAGTACAATGTAGTCATCCATCACTTACATACAACATCCAGTGTTCCTCACTACTAGCGCCCTCCTTAGCCGATCACCCATTTAACCCATCCCCCTGCCCACCTCCCTTCTAGTAATCCTCCGTTTGCTATTTATAGTTGAGTCTGGTTTCTGGACGATTTTTCTTTCATTCAACTATGTGAGGGGTCATATTTATTGATTTTCATTTCTGAAACATCCTTCCTTTACAGGGAAAAACCCTACATCGTGGTCAATGATCCTTTTTATGTGATGGTTAATTTGGTTTGCCTGTATATCACTGGGAATTATTCATTTATATTCATCATGGGAATACTGGCCTATAGTTTTCTGTTCAGGTAGTATCCTTTTCTGGCTTCCTACCAGGGTAATTCCAGTCTCATGAAATGAGTTTATGGTGTTCATTCCTTTTGAATCAGTGAGAGGACTGCTGTTATTTCTTCTACAAACGTTTGGTCACATTCACCAGTGAATCTACCTGGTCCTGGGCTTTTCTTCCCTGAGAGAATTTCGATTACTGATTCAATTTACTTACTTTGGTTATCTTCTTGTATTGATGCAGTCTTCCTTTAATGGGTCTGTGCAAACCTTCTATTTCTTCCTGATACAGTCTTGGTAGGTTGTGTGTTTCTAAGAACCTATCCATTTCTTCTATGTAGGCGGTTTGCTGGCATCTAATTTAGCCATGGTCGCCTCTTTGTCTCCTTTATGTTTCTTTGGTATCAGGTGTAATGTCTGCCCTTTTATTTATAATTATTTTGAGTTGGGTCCTCTCTCTGTCTTAGCATAGTATACGTATAATCTTGAAATTTTTGTTTCACTCTTCAGAAAACCCACTGTTGACCTTCTTCATATTTTCTATTGATTTCATGGTCTCAGTTTCATTGGTTTCCACTCTCATATGCATTACTTCCTCCCTTTTGAGAACATTGGACATAGGTAGATTGTTGTTTTTTTCTAGTTCTTTTAAATTAACGGTAGGTTGTTCATTTGAATCCCAAATCTACCCTCCACACATGCAAAAACAGTGACTCATCAGAGAACCTTCAATAGGTCTCTTCTGCCCTATTTCTCATTCTCCAAACTCTGAGAAATGGAACCAGAAAATTTATTTGAAGACACAATAGATGAAAACGTCCTTAATGTGGGAATGAAACAGATCCAGAAGTAGGAGGCACAAAGAACCCCCAAGATATTCAACAGAAGCAGATCCACATCAAGTCATATAGGAATTAAAATGCAAAATGTCGTGATAAAGAAACAATTTAATAGCAGAAAAAACAAAAGATGACAATTACCTACAAGAGAAGCCCCATAAGGTTATCACTGGATGTTTTTCAGAAGAAACTTTGAAACCGTAAGTGAGCAGCACGGTATGGTACAGGTGCTGAATGGATAACATCTGCAGCCAGAGAGTCTATCCACAACACTATCATTCAGATGGAAGGAGAGATGAAGGGGTTCCCAAATAAATACTCGGCGAGTTCACAACCAACAAACCACCCCTGAAAGAAATGTTAAAGCAGACACTTTAAGTGGAAAAGAAACACCTAAAGTGACACTATTAACGTGCGAAACGCAAAAGCAATAAAAATGAGTACATCTATAAAACATCAGCCAAAGTATTCGCGATATGAAAGGTTTTGAAATATGACACTACATATCTACAACACGGGGAGGAGAGGAGTAAAGAACTGGTTCAAACTTAAACAACTATCAACTAAATATAGACTTCTATATGCACAAGTGGTTAGGTACAAACCTAATAATGACCACGAATCAAACACCACCAATACATATGCAGACTATAAAGACAAGCAATTTCAACTGTGGTACTAAAGAAACCCAGCAAACCATAAAAAAGAGAAAGAGAAGAAAGGATCAGAAAGATTCAGAAACAACAATCATCAAGTAATAAAAGGACAAGTATATGTCTATCAATAACTTTGAAAGGAAACAGGATAAATGCTCAAATCAAAGGCACAGGGTGACAGGGGCGCCTGGATGGCTCAATCACTTGAGATTTCAACTCTTGACTTTGGATCAGGCTATGATGCCAGGGTCATCGGAATGAGACCTAATTGGGCTCTGCACTGAGCAAGGAACTTACTTAAGATACATACTGAGTCTCATTCTCTCTCTTGCTCTCTGTCTTCCCCCATTTCCCCCATACCCGAGCTCTCTCTCCTCATAAAAAAAGGCCCCAGCCCTCCCATACCCGAGCTCTCTCTCCTCATAAAAAAAGGCACTGAGTGAGAGAATGAATGAAATATAGGACCTATCTATTCTCTACCTACAAGAGAGTAATTACAGAAGTAAATTATCAAAAGAAACAGCAGTAGCCATACCTATATCAAACAAATACATTTAAAAATAAAACTCTAAGAAGAGAGAAAGAAGGAAATTATAATGAAAAAAGGTATAATCCAACGAAAGATACAACAATTGTAATCATATATGTGCTCAACCTGAGAGAATCCAATACAAAAAACACTGAAAACCTAAAGTAAATAATTGATACTCATACAATCATAAAAGAGCAAAGACATCACCGCAAAGACATCAAGGGAGATATCATTCCATCAGAAAATACACATTTGTATATTTTCTAATAACAGCATGCACATGGGTTCCAGAATTGATGAAGAAATACTCGACATGGAACGTGGAATATCACCATGTCATTTCCAAAGCGAGAGGGCAGCTGCACTGGAGGATTCCTGTCGCCTACAGTAAGGGTGGCACATACATATGTCTAGCCTTGGAACCCATAGAATAATCTTGACCGGCACACACCCTTGTGACTCCACTCAGCCCTTTGGAGATACACCTGCTATGCTCTGGGGTAACAACCCAGAGCCTCCAGGGAGCTAACCCTAAACCTAATGGTAACCCTAACTAGAACACTCACCCTACACCTAACCCTATATATCACACTAACTTTACAACACATCCATGTCGGAGCATGTGCCCTCATTTCAGCCTTCCATGGAATTCAAAACACTGATGTCGCTTCGACCCTGGCGACTTCCCTGGACCGAACTATAAACCTCTGACAACACCACGTGGCTGGGGTCCAGAAGCAGTAAAGGATCACTCGGAGAGGAATGTGGAACCTCACCATGACATTTCCCAGGCCTGACTGCAGCTGCCCGAGAGGATTCCTGAGGCTTACCCTACAGGGGGCCATAGATTTGTGTGAAATAGGAAGCCAAAGACTGGTCTTGATCGGCACCCTCCTGTACCCTCAACTCACACCATAACCCCACCACAAAAGGGGACCCTCTACGAAACTAAAGGGGGACTAGAACCCTACCCTACACTTGAGCATCCCTGTGTCATAGGCCCTGACTTCAGCCCTCGAGGGATATCACAAGACCAGAGTCGCTTCGGGCTTGGCGACGCCCCTTGAATGAACAATAACCCTAGCTAAGGCACTCTCCCCATGGGGACCCAATTCCAATGTCTAACAACACCACGTGCCTGGGGTCCAGAAGCGGTGCAGGCTCACAAGGCATGGAACCTGGAAGCTCAGCATGTCGTTTCCCAAGCCGGGCTGCAGCTGACCCAGAGGATTCCGGAGGCCTCCTCGACCAGGGGCCCATTGACGTGTGTGACCTTGGCAGCCAAACACTGATACTGACCTGCACGCTCCCTTGTGTGCTCAACTCAGCCCTTAGGGGAGACCACTGCCCTACTGTGGGTTCAGCACCTGGAGTCTCCTGGGACCTAAACCTAACCTTACCCAAAACCAGGACCCTGCATTGAAAACTAAGCCAGCCTCGATCCCTAACCCTACATTTGAGCTGCCCCATTGCATGGGCCCTCACTTCAGGCCTCGAGGAAGAATATGAGACCAGAGTCGCTTCGGCCCTGGCGACGTCCCTGGAAAGAAACCTAACCCTAGCTAAGGCACTCTCCCCAAGGGGACCCAATACCAAAATGTGACAACACCACGTGCCTGGGGTCCACAAGCAGTACAGGCTAACTGGGCATGGAACCTGGAAGCTGTCCATTTCGTTTCCCAGGTGGCTTCAGCTGCCCGAGAGGATTCCTGAGGCCTCCCCGACAAGGGGCCCATCGACGTGTGTGGACTTGGCAGCCAAAGACTGATCCTGACCAGTAGTCTCCCATGTGCCCTCAAGTCAGCCCTTCGGGGAGACCACTGGTCTGCTAAGGGTTCGGCGCATGTAGACTCCTGAAAACTAACCCAAACCCTAACCCTACCTCAAACCGGTTGCCTCCACTGAAAACTAAGCCGGCCTTGTAACCGAACCCTAAACTTGAGATGCCCCGTTGCATGGGCCCTCACTTCAGCCTTCAATCGACATAACGAGAGCGTAGTCACTTCGGGCTGGCGACGTCCCTTGACCGAACCCTAACCCTAGCTGAGGACCTCTCCCCATGGGGACCCAATACCAACGTCTGACAAAACCACATGCCTGGGGTACACAAGCGGTGCAGACTCACTCGGCATGGACCCTGGAAGTTCACCATGTCGTTTCCCAGGCTCGGCTGAAGATGCCCGAGATGATTCCGAAGGCCTCCCCGACCAGGGCCTGTCGATGTGTGTGGCCTTCTCAGCCAAAGACTGAATCTGACCGGCACCCTCACTTGTGCCCTTAACTCAGCCCTTCGGGGAGACCACAGCCCTGCTGTAGGTTCAGCGCCTGGAACCTACTGGGACATATCCCTAACCCTAAAACTACCTCGATCCGGGAACCTCCAATGAAACTTAAGTGGGCCTCGAAACCTAACCCTACACTTCTGTCACCTGGTCGCATGGGCCCTCACTTCAGCACTCGAGGTAGGTCACGAGATCGGAGTCTTTTTGGCATTGGCGACGTCCCTGGACTGAACCCTAAACCTAGCTAGCCACTCTCCCCATGTGGACCCAATACCAAAGTCTAAAAACACCACGGGCCTAGGGTACACAAGAGGTGCAGGCTCACTCAGCATGGAACCTGGAAGCTCACCATGTCTTTTCCAAGGCCAGGCTGCAGATGAGCGAAAGGATTCCGGAGGCCTCCTCGACTAGGAGCCCATCGACGTGTGTGGCCTTGACAGACAATGACTGAACCTAACCAGCAAACTCATTTATGCCCTCAACTCAGCCCTTCGGGGAGACCACAGCCCTGCTGTAGGTTCGGCGCCTGGAGCCTCTTGGGACCTAACCCTAAACCTGACACGACCCTTAACTGGGAGCTTCCACCGAAACGTAAGGCTGCCTTGAACCCTAACCCTGTACTTGAGCCGCCTTCTCGCATGGGCTTTCACGTCAGCGCTGGAGGGAGATCACAAGACCTGAGTCGCTTCGGCACTGGAGATGTCCCTTGACCGAACCCTGATCCTAGCTAAGGCTCTCTCCCCATGGGGATCCAATTCCAACCTCTGAACAAACCACGCGTCTGGGGTCCAGAAGCGATGCAGGCTCACATGGCATGGAACGTGGAAGCTCAACATGTCATTTCCCAGGCCAGGCTGCAGCTGCCCCAGAGGATTCCAGAAGCCTCCTCGACCAGGGGCCCATCAACGTGCATGGCCTTGGCAGCCAAAGACTGATCCTGGGTGCCACCATCCCTTGCCCTCAATTATGCCCTTCAGGGAGACCACTGCCCTCCTGGAGACTCCTGGGACCTAACACTAACCGTAATCCTAACCCGAACCGGGACACTCCACCGAAACCTAAGCCTGCCTCGATACTAACCCTGCACTTGAGCCGCCTTGTCCCATCGACTCTCAATTCAGCCCTGGAGGGAAATCACGAGACCGGAGTCGCATCAGCCCTGGCAACATCCCTGAACCGTATCCTAAACTTATCTAAGGCTTTCTCTCCAAGGGGACCCAATTCTTCCATCTGACAACACCACATGCCTGGGGTAGAGAAGCAGAGCGGGTTCAAAAGGCATGGAACATGGAAGCTCACCATGTCGTTTCCCAGGCCCAGCTGCAGCTGCCCAAAAGGATTCCGGAGGCCTCCTCGACCTCGGGCGGAACATGTGTGGCCTTGGCAGCCAAAGAGGGAACCTGACCGGCACGGTCCCAAGTGCCCTCAACTCAGCCCTTCAGGGAGACTACAACCCTGCTGTGGATTCAGTGCCTGGAACCTCCTGGGACCTAACCCTAACCCTAACCCGAAACCTAAGCCTGCCTCGATCCCTAACCCTGCAATTGACTGCCTTCTGGCATGGGCCCTCACTTCAGCCCTCGAGAGAGATCATGAGACCGCAGTCTCTTCGGCCATGCCGGTGTCCTTGGAAAAAACTCTAACCCTAGCTAACGCTCAGTCCCCATGGGGACCCAATTGCAATGTCTGAAAACACCACACGCCTGGGTCCAGAAGCCGTGCAGGCTCACGCGGAATGGAACCTGGATGCTCACCATGTCGTTTCCCAGGCCTGGTTGCAGCTGCCCAAGAGGATTTCTGAGGATCCTCGATCAGGGGCCGATCGACGTGTGGGGCCTTGGCAGCCAAACAGGGATCGTGACCGGCACCGTCCCTTGTGCCCTCAACTCAGCCCTTCGCGGAGACCACGACCCTGCTGTGGGTTCGGCGCCTGGAGCTCCTAGGAGCTAACCCTATCCCTAACCCTACCCCGAACCGTGACCCTACACAGAAACCTAAGCCTGCCTCAATCCCTAACCCTACAATAGAGCCGCCTTCTGGCATGGGCTCTCCCTCCATACATCGAGGAAGATAATGACACTGGAGTCGTTTCGGCCCAGGCGACGTCCCTGGACCGAACCCTAACTGTAGCTGAGGCTCTCTCCCCATGGGGACGAAATCCAACGGGTTAAAACTCCACGCGCCTGGGGTCCAGAAGCAGTGCAGGCTGGCTCGGCATAGACCCTAGAAGCTCACCACGTCGTCTCCCAGGCCCGGCTGCAGCTGCCCGAAAGGATTCCAGAGGCATCCTCGACCACGGGTGGAACAACATGTGTGGCCTTGGCAGCCAAAGAGGGATCCTGACCGGCAAAGTACCTTGTGCCCTCAACTCAGCCCTTCGGGGAGACCACTGCCCTGCTGTGGGTTCGGCGCCTGGAACCTCCTGGGACCTAACCCTAACCCTAACCCTAACCCTACCCCGAACCGGGACCCTCCACTGAAACCTGAGCCTGCCTCGATCCCTAACCCTGCAATTGACCGCCTTCTGGAATGGGCCCTCACTTCAGCCCTCGAGTGAGATCACAAGACCACAGTCGCTTCAGCCCTGGCGGTGTCCCTGGACCCAACTCTCACCCTAGCTAACGCTCAGTCCCCATGGGGACCCAATTCCAACGTCTGAAAACACCACGAGCCTGGGGTCCAGAAGCAGTGCAGGCTCACAGGGCATGGAACCTGGAAGCTCACCATGTCGTATCCCAGGCCCGGCTGCAGCTGCCCGAAAGGATTCGGGAGGCCTCCTCGACCATGTGCGGAACAACTTGTGTGGCCTTGCCAGCCAAAGAGGGATCGTGACCGGCATCGTCCCTTGTGCCCTCAACTCAGCCCTTTGGGGAGACCACTGCCCTGCTGTGGGTTCGGCGCCTAGAACCTCCTGGGACCTAACCCTAACCCTACCCCGAACCGGGACCCTCCACCGAAACCTACGCCTGCCTCGATCCCTAATCCTGCATTTGAGCCGCCTTCTGGCATGGGCCCTCACATCAGCCCTCGAGGGAGATCACGAGACCGGAGTCGCTTCGGCCCCGGCGACGTCCCTGGACCGAACCCTAAACCTAGCTGAGGCTCTCTCCTCATGGGGACCCAATTCCAACGTCTGACAGCATCACGCGCCTGGGGTCCAGAAGCGGTGCAGGCTGACTCAGCAAGGAACCTGGAAGCTCCCCATGTCGTTTCCCAGGCCCGGCTGCAGCTCCCGAGAGGATTCCGGAAGCATCCTCGACCAGGCGCTGATCGATATGTGTGGCCTTGGCCGCCAAAGACGGAACCTGACGGGCACCGTCCCTTGTGCCCTCAACTCAGCCCGCGGGGAGACCACTGCCCTACTGTGGGTTCAGCGCCTGGAGCCTCCTGGGACCTAACCCTAACCCGAACCCCAACCGGGACCCTCCACTGAAACCTAAGCCTTCCTCAATCCCTAACCCTACAATTGAACTGCCTTCTGGCATGGGCCCTCACTTCAGCCCTCGAGGGAGATCACAAGACTGGAGTCACTTCGGCCCTGACAACGTCCTTGAACGAACCCTAACCCTAGCTAAGGCTCTCTCGACATGGGACCCAATTCCAACGTCTGACAACACCACGCTCCTGGGGTCTAGAAACGGTGCAGGCTGACTCGGCATGGAACCTGGATGCTCTCCATGTCGCTTTTCAGGCCCGGCTGCAGCTGTCCGAGAGGATTCCAGAGGCCTCCTAGACCAGGGGCGGATCGACATGTGTTGCCTTGGCAGCCAAAACGGATCCTGACTGGCACAGTCCCTTGTACCCTCAACTCAGCCCTTCTGGGGGACCACTGCCCTGCTGTGGGTTCGGCACCTGGAGCCTCCTGGGACCTAACCCTAAACCTAACCCTACCCCTAAATGGTACCTTCTCCCAAAACCTAAGCCTGCCTCGATCCCTAACCCTGCAATTGAGCCGCCTTCTAGCATGGGCCCTCATTTCAGCCCTCGAGGGAGATCACGAGACCGGAGTCGCTTCGGCCCTGACGACGTCCCCGGACCGAACCCTAATCCTAGCTAAGGCTGTCTCCCCATGGGACCAAATCCCAACGTCTGACAACACCACACGCCTGGGGTCCAGAAGCGGTGCATGGTGACTCGGCATGGAACCTGGAAGCTCACCATGTCATTTCCCAGGCCCGGCTTCAGCTGCCCGAGAGGATTCAAGAGGCCTCCTACCCAGGGGCTGATCGACGTGTGTGGCCTTGGCAGCCAATGAGGGATCCTGACCGGCACCATCCCTTGTGTCCTCAACTCAGCCCTTTGCGGAAACCACTGCCCTCCTCTGGGTTCAGCACCTGGGGCCTCCTGGGACGTAACCCCAACCCTACCCTTAACCGGACCCTCTTCCGAATCCTAAGCCGGCCTTGACCCCTATCCCTTCATTTTAACCTCACCTTCGCATGAGCCCTCACCTCATCTCTCGAGGGAGATCTCCAGACTGGAGTCACTTCAATCCTGGCTACGTCCCTGGTGCAAACAGTAACCGTAGCTAAGTCTCTCTCCCCTTTGCGACCCAATCCCAAGGTCTGGCAACACCACGTGCCTGGAGTTCTAGAAGCGGGGCAGTGTCCCTGGGCATGGTGCCTGGAACCTCACAATGTCAATCTGCATGCCCGGCTGCAGTTGTCTGAGGGAATTCGTGAGGCCTACCCAAACAATGGCCCATAGATTTGCATGGCCAGTAAGCCAAAGACTGAACCTTACCGGCCCTCTCCCCTGTGCCCTCAACTTAGCCCATTCAGGTGACCACTGCTCTGCTGTGTGTTCAGTACCTGGAGCCTCTTGGGTCCTAATCCAAACCCTACCCCTAACTGGAAACCTCAACCGAATCTTAACCCGACCTTGAAACCTAATCAAACACTTGACCCCTGCTGTCTCCTAGTCCCTTACTTCATTCCCCTAGGGAGATCACGAGACTGGAGTTGCTTTGGCCCTGGCAACGTCCTGGACCGAACTCTAACCCTAGCTCAGACTCTCTCCCAATGGGGATGTAAGCAACAAACCATGAATCTTCTGTGAGAAAAATTGAAGAAACCCAAAGAGATGGAAAACATTCCATGCTCACGTATTAGAAGAACAAACATTGTTAAGATGTCAATACTACCAAAGCAATCGACACACTCAATGCAATCCCTATCAAAATAACACGAGCTTTCTCCACAGAGCTAGAACAAACAACCCTAAAATGTGTAAGGATCCAGAAAAGATACTAAAAGCCAAAGTCATGTTGAAAAAGAAAACAAAGGTGGAAACATGACTATTTTGGATTTATGGTGTATTAGAAAGCTGCATTCACCAAGACAGTATGTACAGGCACAGAAACGGAGACAGAGGTCAATGGAACAGAATATGGAACCCAGAAATATACCCTCAAACATATGGTGAGTAATCTTTGTTAACACAGAAAGAATATCCAATGGAATCAGAGTCTCTTCAGCAAATGGTACTAGGAATACTGGACAGTGAGAATGATGAACCTGGACACTGTTCTTAAACCACACACACACACACACACACACACACACACACACACACACACACACACACACACACACACCTCAAAATGGATGAATTATCTAAATGTAAGTCAGGAACCATCAAAATCCTAGAGGAGATAACAGGCAATGTACCTCCTTGATCCTGGCCGCAGCAACTTCTCGCTTGTCATGTCTCCAGAAGCAAGGGCAATAAAAACCGCAATGAACTATTGGGTCCTGAAGATAAAAAGCTTCTGCACAGCAGGGGACAAAATCAGCCAAACTAAAAGGCAACTGAATGAAATGAGAGAAGATATTTGCAGGTGACATATCATATAAAGGGTTAGTATCCAAAATCTATAAAAAACTGATCACACTCAACACCCAGAAACCAAATAATCCAGTGAAGAAATGGGCAAAATACATGAAGAGACACTTTAAGAAAGATGACATCCAGGTCGGTCACACATGAAAAGATGCTCAATCTCACTGGTCATCACTGAAATACAAATCAAACCCACAATGAGATATCCCCTCACACCTATCAGAATGGCTAAAATTAACATCTCCGGAAACGACAGATGTTGGCAAGGATGCAGGGAAAAGGAACCCTTTTGCAATGCTGGTGCGAATGCAAAGTGGTGTAGCCATTCTGGACAATAGTATGGAGATTCGTCACCAAAACAAAAAATAGAACTACACTAGGACCCAGCAATTGCACTACTACGTATTTATCCAAAAGATACACTAACGCTGACTCAAAGACGCACGTGTACTCCAATATTTATAACAGCATTATCAACAATAGCTAAGTTATGCAAAGAGACAAAATGACCACTGACAGATGAATGGATAAAGAAGATATGGTATATTCATACAATGGACTATTACTCGGCAATCAAAAAGAATGAAATCTCGCTCTTTGCAACAACGGGGATGGAACCGGACTTTCTTAAGCTAAGCAAAATATGTCAGAGAATGACACACATCCTATGATTTCTCTCATCTGTCGAATTTAATAAAACTGATGAACATAGTGCAAGGAAAGCAAAAAGAAGATACACACAGAGAGGGAGTCAAATGATAAGAGACTGTTAAATAGATGGAAGAATCTCAGGGTTCCTGGAGGGTTACTGAATAGGGGTGTGGGCTAAATGGGTGATGGGCATTAGGGGTGGACCTTGGGATGAGTATTGGGTATATTTTGTACTTGATGGATCACTAAATTCTACTGCTGATACTGTATTCCTCTATAAGGTAACTAACTAGGGTTTAAATTTTAAAAAGAAGAAATATTAAAAATAATAAAGAAATGTACCACCAGCCAAAAGAAAAGAATATTTAAATCGGACTCTTGAGTGGAAAGGAAAGACTAAAAGTGTTACAGACAAGAAAGGATCAGAGAAAACATCAAGAAACAATGACAAAACAACTAGTAGAATGGGACTAAATATTTACCTAGCAATAATCACTCTGACTATAAATGGACTAAATGCTCCAATCCAAAGACATTGGATAGGGCGTCAAAATGGACAAAACAAACAAACAAACAAACAAGCAAACAAAAAACAATGTCTATCTAGATGCTGCCTACAAAGCCTTATTTGGACTTAAGTCTCCTGCAGATTTGTAATTTTTTTATTTTTTTAATGTTTATTTATTTTTGAGACAGAGAGAGACAGAGCATGAATGGGAAAGGGTCAGAGAGAGGGAGACACAGAATCTGAAACAGGCTCCAGGCTCTGAGCTGTCAGCACAAAGCCCGACACGGGGCTCGACCTCACAGACCGCGAGATCATGACCTGAGCCGAAGTCGGCCCCTTAACTGACTGAGCCACCCAGGCGCCCCACGTCTCCTGCAGATTTGAAGTGAGGGAATGAAGAAATATTTATCATGCCAATAATGTCAAAAGAAAGCCAGTAGCAATACTTATATCAGGCAAAATAAACTTTAAAACCGAGACTCTATTTTGGTACCCTTTGGGTAAATACCTAATAGTGACATAGCATGCACCCGATATTTATAGCAGAATTATCAACAGTAGCCCAACTATGGAGAAAGCTCAAGTATCCATCAACTGATGAAGGTGTAAAGAAGTTGTGGTGTGTGTATGTATACGTATGAATATGCATATGGACATATGTGTATGTTCACATATACCTACATACATATATACAATGAAATATAACTCAGCTTCAAGAAGAACGAAATCTTGCCATTTGCAACGATGTGGATGGAGCTCGAATGTATTATTCTACGTGAAATATGTCAATCAGAGAAAGACACATATATGATTTCACTCATGTGGAAGTTAAGAAACAAAACACATGAAAACTAAGGAAGGAGCCAGGAAAAGAGAAGTGTGGTAACAAACCACATGAGTCTCTTAATGTCAGAGAAAAAAAAAGTGAAAGTTGATGGAGGGAGATGGGTCAGCGCTGGGCTAGATGGAGGACGAGTATTAAGGAGAGCACTTGTTGTGATGAGCACCGGGTGTTGTATGTAAAGGATGAATCACCGAATTCTACTCCTAAATCTGAGAATGCACTGTATGTCAACTAAGATTTAAATTAAAATACATACATACATACATACATACATACAGCTATAACAAGAGATGAAGACAGACACGATCTCATACTAAAGGGGACAGCCAAACAAGAAGATCCAATGATTGTAAATTTTGATGCACCCAACATGCGATCACCAAGTATATAAAACACTTAGCAACAACCGTAAAGGAACGCATTTATAATAATATGATGATAGTAGAGGACTTTAACACATCACTCACATCAATGGACAGAACCTATAAACAGAAAGTCAACAAGGAAACAATGGCTTTGAATGACACACTGGACCAGAAGGGTTTAACAGATATATTCAGAACACTCCATACTAAAATGGCAGAGTACACATTCTTTTCAAGCATACCTGGGGCGTTCTCCAGAACTGATCACATTCTAGGTCACAAATCAGGCCTCAAGAGGTACCCAAGGACAGAGATCAGACCAAGCATCTTTTCTAACCACAAAGCTAGGAACCTTGAAGTCAACCACAAAAAGAGGGCGGGGGGGGGGCGGGAAGGCCACAAATAAAGGGAGGTTAAGTAACATGCTACTAAATGAATGGGTCAAACAGGAAATCAATGAGAAAATACACTGAAACAAATGAAAATGAAAATACACTGGTAAAACCCTTTGGAATGCGGCAAAAGCAGTCTATGATGGAAGTATATAGCAATACAAGCCTACCTTAAAGAGCAAGAAAACTCTCAAAGAATCCTAACTTACACCTGAAGGAATGAGAAAAAGAGCAGCAGAAGGAAGGAAATAATAGAGTTTAGGGCAGAAATAAGGAATATAGAAACCACAAAGACACTAGACCAAATCAATGAAACCAGGGGCTGGATCATTGAAAGCAGTAATCAACTTGAAAACCTCCTAGGCAGACTCTTCACAAAGAAGACAGAAAGGACTCAAATAAATTAAATCACAAATAAGAAAGGAGAAATGACAGTCAACACCACAAAAATACAATTAGAAGATAATATTATGAACAACTATATGCAACAAATTGGACACTCTGAGAAAAATGGACAAATTCCTAGAAACACACACACTACCAAAACTGAAACAGGGAGATACCTAAAATCTGAAAACAGAAAGATACCCCATCAGTAATTTAAAAAATCTCCTCCCAACACAAGAGTTCATGGCCAGATGGCTTCATTGATGAATTCTACCATCCATTCAAGGAAGAGGTAATATGTATTCTCCTCGAATTATTACAAAAAATAAAAAAAGAAGGAAAACTTACAAATTCATCATATAAGGCCATCATTACCCTGATACCAAAACGAGATGAAGCCTCCACTAAAACCGAAAACAGCGGATGGGGATTAAGAAGTGCACCTGGGATGAGCATCGGGTGACGTGTGGAAGTGTTGCTCTATATTGGACACCTGAAACTAATATTACACTGTGTCTTCACTCAGTGGAATTTAAATTAAAAGATAGCATAAGGTTAATGAGACTTACCTACCAGGTTTTCGGTAGTGTTCAATCACTTCACTAGGTTGGAAAAATAACCATGAAATTTTTTAAAAAGCATGTATGATGTGTGGGACAGTTTGAGCCCTTACCTTGGTCTCTGGGTCCAGCAGGACTCGGAACATGGGTCCCAGCTCCTTCTTCTAGAAGGTCGTGAGACGAGCATTTCATGGATCCACGTCCTACTTGAATGCAGCTCCCGTGCTTCTGAATTTCTGTTAGGGTTCCTTCCCGGAAACAAGCCTGGATCTGGAACAAACCATCGACTGCATCTATGAGGTGATGTCGTGGGACCCCGCAATCCACAAGTCCTTTAGTAAAATACGTCTTGTTCAAACACTGTCCGGGAAGGGGTGGAATGACACACGGGAACAGCCCAGAAAATGCAAAGGCCTGTACAGCTCAGCGACCAGCTTGACCAGGGAAGCCACCCGGCGCCCCCTCCTCAGCACTCAGTACAACAAGGCAGCTTCTCTCTGGCGACTCAGGAGATGCCAAGTTGCTGCTAAGCTCCCAAGGTCTCCCCTGGGGCGGGTGGCAGAACCTGCTGGAAATGCAGCTCTCGTCTCTGTACTCAGGCACCAGCAGAGGCCTGAGTCCTCTGAGAGCAAGCAAAGCCCTTCCTGCTCTGAGGTGCCCTGGGTCAGAAAAGCAGATGGTGCGCCCTCTGCTGGCTATCACTGCCCAGCAGAGGAACCCGCCCCTCGGGGGTCTGTGGTTCTTGAGCTCTCTCTGCTGGCCACCATGGGAATTCCTTCAATGTTGAAGGCCCTGGTTGCTCAGCTGAGACCGAAGGTGCTCTGGGCAACTAAGCCTGTTCTCCTCGTTGGGAAGGTTTTAGTGACAGGGCCTGGGACCCAAAATCTTTTCCTTCTCTTTCTTGTGAGTGAAGAATGAAACCGAATTTATTAACATAACGACATCATTTGTAATGTTTTAAGCAATATTCACAGAAAAATAGACCACCGATTTACACATGCTGAACAAGACGTAATTTTGTTTACCACCAAAATACTTAGGTTAGATAAAGAATGGACACCTTTGAGAGAGAGAGATACCGGCGTCCAGCTATGGAGTGAATGAGTCCTAGGGATACAAGGGACAGCCAATGGAATGGAGTCAATCCTGTAACAATATTGTGGCATGCTTTCACAGGATAGTTACACTTGTGGTTGAGTACAACATAATGTAGAGACATATGGAATGACTACAATGTATGCCTAAAACTAACACAACAAATGTGTGAACAATATTTCAATTGAAAATAGACATCCTTTACACTATCTTTAATTTCTTCTTCTTTGCCACTAAACTATCCTTCCCGGGGCGCTTGGGTGGCTTAGTCGGTTAAGCGTCCGACTTTGAGTCAAGTCAGGATTTGGCAGTCCATGAGTTTGAGCCCCGCATCAGGCTCTGTCCTGAGAGCTCAGAGCCTCGAGCCTGCCTCATATTCAGTGTCTCCCACTCTATCCCACTCCCCAGCTCGGGTTCTCTCAAAAAAAGAAACATTAAAAATGAAAAATCATTCCTCATTGAGAAGCTGCGAATTTCCATTCATACCAGATTCTCTAACATCACCTTCCTGGTGTTGAAAGCTTATCTGAAAAGTCACGAATAATATCTTTGATGACACATATGTGACAACGTCAGAATGCAACTTACAGGGAGCTACACATCAGTTGTCAATTTACAGTGTGTATCCTTGGCTAATATTTACACTGAAATGTGCTTTAGGGATACGGATGGATGAAATAATGTCCATCCGTCATATAGGTCAATTTCCTATAGGACTATTATGCCTTCAATGACTAATTGCCATCTCTTCAGAATTAAAAGAAAGCTGGGTCAAGAAAATGTCTTTGAATTTCATGTAAGAGAAGACTAGGGTGTTTGAAAGGGTCCACCTACCTTCTGGATTCCTCAGATTGGTTGTGGAGAGGAGGATAGCAACCTATGATTTGGATGCACACCGCTAGTCCCAGAGGGAGGATGTGTACCTTATTTCAAATATATATATATATATATATATATATATATATATATATATATATATATATATATATTTTTTTTTTTTTTTTTTTTACCAATATTACAAGTCCACCTCTGCCAGGTCCAGACTGCAGGACCTGGGGGCAACACAATGCCTGAGGCCTGGGTTCAGAACTTGAGGAAGGCCAGCTGGTGGGGGAGGGGGGAAGTCCAACAGAGCCTGGGGCACTGAGGGAGATGGCCCTGGAACACCTCCCCCCAGGGCAGGCTATGGAGTTTACCTGCCAAAGAGCAGCACACTCTCCCTCAAGACATCCCTCTCCATGACACAACGTGAGGCTGAACCTCACAATTCCAGAAGAAATGAGGGCTACCCATCTTTCCAATTCCAATGGCCTCTGCAGAACTTGGACCCAGGGATGTTGGAGTCTTGGGGCCATGGAACTCTGATGCCCTGATAGAAGCCCTTTTTGCCCCAGCACTCAGAGCCACTTCCTACATCCCCTCTCCCCTGGCCCATCTAACCGTGTCCACATACCCGGACCAGGTCTCTACTTTCCTTCTTGTACTTCCTCTTTGTCTGTGTTTCTCTCTAACCACATCTCTCTCTATTTCTTCCTTTCACTCTCTAGGGAGTGGTGTATTATACGGTGCTAAACTTTGTTCTTATACATGGGAATATCCAATTTTCCCAGCACCAGTTATTCAAAAGACTACTCTTCTCCACTGTGTATTATTGACTCCATGTCGAATACTAGGTGACTGTGATGCATGGGTTTAGTTTGGGCTCTCAATTTCTGTTCCATTGTCTTGTGTGTGTGCTTATGCCAGTGACATAATTGATTTCTTTGTGTTAGAATGACGCTTGAAATCAAGAAGGGGGATGCCTCCTGTTTTGTTCTTTCTTGCGTTGGCTACATGGGGTCTTTTTGTGGTTCCAAATACATTTTAGGATATGATTTTCTAATTACATAAATATTGCATCGGAGTCTTGACAGAGATTGCACTGAATCTCTAGATGGCTTTGGGTAATATGGACATTGTATCTGTATTAATTCCTCCTAAAGTTGGACATGGGATGGATTTTCACTGACTTGTGTGTTCTCCCCTTCCTTTCACCCAAATTGAATTTCTTCCATTCCTGCACACAGGTTTTATAGTTTTCTGTAGAGAGATTTTCATTTCCTTGGCTAAATGTATTGCTTTAATTTTTATTGTTTTTGATGCTATTGTAAATGGGATTGTTTTCTTTACTTCTTCTTAGATAATTGGGTTAGTGTATCGGAATGATACAGAATTTGATATGGTGACTTTCTAGTTTAAACTTCACTGCATTTCTTGGTTAGATATTAACAGGTTCTTTTACATTAAACTTTTTATTTTAGCCCTTTACCTAGTTTAAAAAAAAACATGTTATTTGGGAATGTTGACACACTACGTTATATTAGTTTCAGAAGGACAACATAGTCATTGCACAAATGTATACATTCTGATACGCTAACACAGGTGTAGCTATCATCTGTCACCATGAATCCCTACTCCAGTACCATTCTCTATGTCCCCTATGCTATATATTCTATCTGTGATTCATTCATTGCATAACGAGAAGCCTGCATCACCCAATCCCGCTTCACATATCTAGGGCATCCTTGTCTTGTGCCTGATCTTAGTGGAAAATCTTTCACAATTTCACTGATGAGTATGACATTAGCTGTGGGCTTCACATACATGGTCTTTGTCATGTTGAGATTTGACCCTTCTACACAGAATTTTAAAGAGATTTTTACCACAAATGGATACCAAATTTTGTCAGAACGCTTTTTCTGTGTCTATTGACATCATCACATGAGTTTTCTTTTTCCTTTTTTTAAATTTTTTTTTTCAACGTTTATTTTATTTTTGGGACAGAGACAGAGCATGAACGGGGGTGGGGCAGAAAGAGAGGGAGACACAGAATCGGAAACAGGCTCCAGGCTCTGAGCCATCAGCCCAGAGCCTGACGCGGGGCTCGAACTCACGGACCGCGAGATCGTAGCTGGCTGAAGTCGAACGCTTAACCGACTGCGCCACCCAGGCGCCCCTCTTTTTCCTTTTTAACATATATTTATTTAGTTTAGTTTAAATGTATTTATGTAATTCTTTAGTATTCATTTTTTCAAGTTTTTATTTAAATTCCAGTTGGTTAACATACACTGTAATGTTAGCTTCAGGTAAAGACTGTAGTCATCATTCACTTACATACAACACCCAGTAATCCTCACTACTCGTGCCCTCCATAGCCCATCACCCATTTTAACCATCCCCCTACGCCACCTCCCTGGCGACGTCCCTGGACTGAATCCTAACCCTAGCTAAGGCTCTTGCCCCATGGGGACCCAATTCCAACGTCTGACAACACCACGTGCCTGGGGTTCAGAAGCGGTTCAGGCTGACTCGGCATGGAGCATGGAAGCGCACCATGATGTTCCCACTCCTGGCTTCAGCTGCCCGAGAGGACTGCGGAGACCTTTCGACCAGGGGCCGATCGAAGTTTGTGACCTTGGCAGCCAAAGACGGATCCTGACTGGCAGCGTCCAATGTGACCTCAAAACAGCCTTTCGGGGAGACGACTGCCATGCTGTGGGTTCAGGGCCTGGAGCCGCGTGAGACCTAAACCTAACTCTAAAGTACCGTGAACCGGGACCCTCAACCGAAACCTAAGCCTGCCTCGATCCCTAACACTGCAATTGAGCCGCCTTCAGGCACGGGCCCTCATTTCAGCCCTCGAGGGAGATCACGAGACCAAAGTCACTACGGCCCTGGCGACGTCCCTGGTTTGAAACCTAACCCTAGCTAAGTCTATCTCCACATGGGGACCTAATTCCAACGTCGGACAACATCACGCACCTGGGTTCCAGAAGTAGTGCAGGCTGACTCGGCATGGAACCTGGAAGCTCACCATGTCATTTCCCAGGCCCGGCTGCAGCTCCCGAGAGGATTCCAGAGGCCTCCTCGACCAGAGGCTTATAGACGTGTGTGGCCTTGGCAGCCAAAGAGGGATGCTGAAAGGCACGACCCTTGTGCCATCAACTTAGCTGTTCGGGGAAACCACTGCCCTGCTGTGGGTTCGAGCCTGGAACCTCCTGGGACCTAATCCTAACCATAACCCTAAGCCGAACCGGGACCCTCCTCTGAAACCTAAGCCTGTATCCATCCCTAATCCTGTATTTGAGCCGCCTTCTGGCATGGGCCCTCACTTCAGCCCTCGACGGAGATCACGAGACCAGAGTGGCTTCGGACCTGCCGACGTCCCTGGACCGAACCCTGACCCTAGCTAAGGCTCTCTCCCAATGGGACCGAATTCCAATGTCTGACAACACCACGCACCTGGTGTGCGAAGCAGTGCAGGCTGACTCACCATGGAACCTGGAAGCTCACCATGTCCTTTCCCAGGCTCGGCTACAGCTGCCCGAAAGGATTCAGGAGGCTTCCTCGACCACAGGAAAAACAACAGGTGTGGCCTTGGCAGCCAAAGAGGGATCCTGACCGGCACCGTCCCTTATGCCCTCAACTCAGCCGTTTGGGGAGACCACTGACCTGCTTGGGTTCGGCGCCTGGATCCCCCAGGGATCTAACCATAACCCTAACCCTACCCAGATCCGGGACTCTCCACGAAAACCTAAGCCTGCCTCGATCCCTAACCCTGCAATTGACCGCCTTCTGACATGGGCCCTCATTTCAGCCCTCGAGGGACATCACGAGAATGCAGTCGCTTCGGCACTGGCGGTGTCCCTGGAACGTACTCTAACAATAGCAAATGCTCAGTCCCCACGGGGACCCAATTCCAACGTCTGAAAACACCACGCGCCTGGGGTCCAGAAGCGGTGCAGGCTCATGTGGCATGGAACGTGGAAGCTCACCATGTCGTTTCTCAGGCCTGGCTGCGACTGCCGAGAGGATTCCGGAGGCTCCTCCATGAAGGGCCGATCGACATGTGTGACCTTGGTAGCCAAAGAGGGGTCCTGACCGGCACCGTCCCTTGTGACCTCAACTCACCCTTCGGGGAGACCACTGCCCTGCTGTGGGTTCGGCACCTGGAACCTCCTGGGACCTAACCCTAACCCTAAACCTACCTCAAACCGGGATCCTCCACCGAAACCTAGGCCTGACTTGATCCCTAAACTGGAATTTGAGCCGCCTTCTGCAATGGGCCCTCACTTCAGTGCTCGAAAGAGATCACGAGGCCGGAGTCACTACGGCCCTGGTGACGTCCCTGGACCGAACCCTCACCATACCTAAGGCTCTCTCCTCATGGGGACATAATTCCAAGGTCTGACAGCATCACGCACGTCGGGTCCAGAAGCGTTGCAGGCTGACATGACAAGGAACCTGGAAGCTGACCATGTCATTTCCCAGGCCCGGCTGCAGCTCCCGAGAGGATTCAGGAGGTCTCCTCGAACAGGGGCTTATCGACATGTGTGGCCTAGGCAGCAAAAGAGGGATCCTGACCGGCACCGTCCCTTGTGCCCTCAACTCGGCCCTTCAGGGAGACCACTGCCCTGCTGTGGGTTCAGTACCTGGAACCTCCTGGGAACTAACCCTAACCCTAACCCTACCACGAACCGGGACCCTCCCCCGAAACCTAACCCTGCCTCGATCCCTAATCCTGCATTAGAGCAGCCTTATTGCATGGGCCCTCACTTCAGCACTCAAGGGAGATCACGAGACCGGAGTCGCTTCGGCCCTGGCGACGTCCCTGGACCGAACCCAAACGCTAGCGAAAGTTCTCTCCTCATGAGGAAAAAATTCGAAGGTCTGACAGCATCACGTGCCTGGGGTCCAAAAGCGGTGCAGGCTGACTCGGCAAGGAACCTGGAAGCTCACCATGTCGTTTCCAAGGCCCGGCTGCAGCTCCCGAGATGATAATGGAGGCATCCTTGACCAGGGGAGGAACGACATGTGTGGCCGTGGCAGCCAAAGAGGGATCCTGACCGGCACCGTCCCTTGTGCCCTCAACTCAGCCCTTCGGGGAGACCACTGCCCTGCTGTGGGTTCGGCGCCTGGAACCTCCTGGGACCTAACCCTAACCCTAAACCTACCCCGAACCGGGACCCTCCCCGAAACCTAAGCCTGCCTCGATCCCTAATCCTGCATTTGAGCCGCCTTCTGGCATGGGCCCTCACTTCAGCCCTCGAGGGAGATCACGAGACCGGAGTCGCTTCGGCCCTGGCGACGTCCCTGGCCCGAACCCTAACCCTAGCTAAGGCTCTCCCCTCATGGGGACCCAATTCCAAGGCCTGACAGCATCACGCGCCTGGGGTCCAGAAGCGGTGCAGGCTGACTCGGCAAGGCACCTGGAAGCTCACCATGTCGTTTCCCAGGCCCGGCTGCAGCTCCCGAGAGGATTGCGGAGGCCTCCTCGACCGCGGGAGGAACAACATGTGTGGCCGTGGCAGCCAAAGAGGGATCCTGACCGGCACCGTCCCTTGTGCCCTCAACTCAGCCCTTCGGGGAGACCACTGCCCTGCTGTGGGTTCGGCGCCTGGAACCTCCTGGGACCTAACCCTAACCCTAACCCTACCCCGAACCGGGACCCTCCCCCGAAACCTAAGCCTGCCTCGATCCCTAATCCTGCATTTGAGCCGCCTTCTGGCATGGGCCCTCACTTCAGCCCTCGAGGGAGATCACGAGACCGGAGTCGCTTCGGCCCTGGCGACGTCCCTGGCCCGAACCCTAACCCTAGCTAAGGCTCTCCCCTCATGGGGACCCAATTCCAACGTCTGACAGCATCACGCGCCTGGGGTCCAGAAGCGGTGCAGGCTGACTCGGCAAGGAACCTGGAAGCTCACCATGTCGTTTCCCAGGCCCGGCTGCAGCTCCCGAGAGGATTGCGGAGGCCTCCTCGACCGCGGGAGGAACAACATGTGTGGCCGTGGCAGCCAAAGAGGGATCCTGACCGGCACCGTCCCTTGTGCCCTCAACTCAGCCCTTCGGGGAGACCACTGCCCTGCTGTGGGTTCGGCGCCTGGAACCTCCTGGGACCTAACCCTAACCCTAACCCTACCCCGAACCGGGACCCTCCCCCGAAACCTAAGCCTGCCTCGATCCCTAATCCTGCATTTGAGCCGCCTTCTGGCATGGGCCCTCACTTCAGCCCTCGAGGGAGATCACGAGACCGGAGTCGCTTCGGCCCTGGCGACGTCCCTGGCCCGAACCCTAACCCTAGCTAAGGCTCTCCCCTCATGGGGACCCAATTCCAACGTCTGACAGCATCACGCGCCTGGGGTCCAGAAGCGGTGCAGGCTGACTCGGCAAGGCACCTGGAAGCTCACCATGTCGTTTCCCAGGCCCGGCTGCAGCTCCCGAGAGGATTGCGGAGGCCTCCTCGACCGCGGGAGGAACAACATGTGTGGCCGTGGCAGCCAAAGAGGGATCCTGACCGGCACCGTCCCTTGTGCCCTCAACTCAGCCCTTCGGGGAGACCACTGCCCTGCTGTGGGTTCGGCGCCTGGAACCTCCTGGGACCTAACCCTAACCCTAACCCTACCCCGAACCGGGACCCTCCCCCGAAACCTAAGCCTGCCTCGATCCCTAATCCTGCATTTGAGCCGCCTTCTGGCATGGGCCCTCACTTCAGCCCTCGAGGGAGATCACGAGACCGGAGTCGCTTCGGCCCTGGCGACGTCCCTGGCCCGAACCCTAACCCTAGCTAAGGCTCTCCCCTCATGGGGACCCAATTCCAACGTCTGACAGCATCACGCGCCTGGGGTCCAGAAGCGGTGCAGGCTGACTCGGCAAGGCACCTGGAAGCTCACCATGTCGTTTCCCAGGCCCGGCTGCAGCTCCCGAGAGGATTGCGGAGGCCTCCTCGACCGCGGGAGGAACAACATGTGTGGCCGTGGCAGCCAAAGAGGGATCCTGACCGGCACCGTCCCTTGTGCCCTCAACTCAGCCCTTCGGGGAGACCACTGCCCTGCTGTGGGTTCGGCGCCTGGAACCTCCTGGGACCTAACCCTAACCCTAACCCTACCCCGAACCGGGACCCTCCCCCGAAACCTAAGCCTGCCTCGATCCCTAATCCTGCATTTGAGCCGCCTTCTGGCATGGGCCCTCACTTCAGCCCTCGAGGGAGATCACGAGACCGGAGTCGCTTCGGCCCTGGCGACGTCCCTGGCCCGAACCCTAACCCTAGCTAAGGCTCTCCCCTCATGGGGACCCAATTCCAACGTCTGACAGCATCACGCGCCTGGGGTCCAGAAGCGGTGCAGGCTGACTCGGCAAGGCACCTGGAAGCTCACCATGTCGTTTCCCAGGCCCGGCTGCAGCTCCCGAGAGGATTGCGGAGGCCTCCTCGACCGCGGGAGGAACAACATGTGTGGCCGTGGCAGCCAAAGAGGGATCCTGACCGGCACCGTCCCTTGTGCCCTCAACTCAGCCCTTCGGGGAGACCACTGCCCTGCTGTGGGTTCGGCGCCTGGAACCTCCTGGGACCTAACCCTAACCCTAACCCTACCCCGAACCGGGACCCTCCCCCGAAACCTAAGCCTGCCTCGATCCCTAATCCTGCATTTGAGCCGCCTTCTGGCATGGGCCCTCACTTCAGCCCTCGAGGGAGATCACGAGACCGGAGTCGCTTCGGCCCTGGCGACGTCCCTGGCCCGAACCCTAACCCTAGCTAAGGCTCTCCCCTCATGGGGACCCAATTCCAACGTCTGACAGCATCACGCGCCTGGGGTCCAGAAGCGGTGCAGGCTGACTCGGCAAGGCACCTGGAAGCTCACCATGTCGTTTCCCAGGCCCGGCTGCAGCTCCCGAGAGGATTGCGGAGGCCTCCTCGACCGCGGGAGGAACAACATGTGTGGCCGTGGCAGCCAAAGAGGGATCCTGACCGGCACCGTCCCTTGTGCCCTCAACTCAGCCCTTCGGGGAGACCACTGCCCTGCTGTGGGTTCGGCGCCTGGAACCTCCTGGGACCTAACCCTAACCCTAACCCTACCCCGAACCGGGACCCTCCCCCGAAACCTAAGCCTGCCTCGATCCCTAATCCTGCATTTGAGCCGCCTTCTGGCATGGGCCCTCACTTCAGCCCTCGAGGGAGATCACGAGACCGGAGTCGCTTCGGCCCTGGCGACGTCCCTGGCCCGAACCCTAACCCTAGCTAAGGCTCTCCCCTCATGGGGACCCAATTCCAACGTCTGACAGCATCACGCGCCTGGGGTCCAGAAGCGGTGCAGGCTGACTCGGCAAGGCACCTGGAAGCTCACCATGTCGTTTCCCAGGCCCGGCTGCAGCTCCCGAGAGGATTGCGGAGGCCTCCTCGACCGCGGGAGGAACAACATGTGTGGCCGTGGCAGCCAAAGAGGGATCCTGACCGGCACCGTCCCTTGTGCCCTCAACTCAGCCCTTCGGGGAGACCACTGCCCTGCTGTGGGTTCGGCGCCTGGAACCTCCTGGGACCTAACCCTAACCCTAACCCTACCCCGAACCGGGACCCTCCCCCGAAACCTAAGCCTGCCTCGATCCCTAATCCTGCATTTGAGCCGCCTTCTGGCATGGGCCCTCACTTCAGCCCTCGAGGGAGATCACGAGACCGGAGTCGCTTCGGCCCTGGCGACGTCCCTGGCCCGAACCCTAACCCTAGCTAAGGCTCTCCCCTCATGGGGACCCAATTCCAACGTCTGACAGCATCACGCGCCTGGGGTCCAGAAGCGGTGCAGGCTGACTCGGCAAGGCACCTGGAAGCTCACCATGTCGTTTCCCAGGCCCGGCTGCAGCTCCCGAGAGGATTGCGGAGGCCTCCTCGACCGCGGGAGGAACAACATGTGTGGCCGTGGCAGCCAAAGAGGGATCCTGACCGGCACCGTCCCTTGTGCCCTCAACTCAGCCCTTCGGGGAGACCACTGCCCTGCTGTGGGTTCGGCGCCTGGAACCTCCTGGGACCTAACCCTAACCCTAACCCTACCCCGAACCGGGACCCTCCCCCGAAACCTAAGCCTGCCTCGATCCCTAATCCTGCATTTGAGCCGCCTTCTGGCATGGGCCCTCACTTCAGCCCTCGAGGGAGATCACGAGACCGGAGTCGCTTCGGCCCTGGCGACGTCCCTGGCCCGAACCCTAACCCTAGCTAAGGCTCTCCCTCATGGGGACCCAATTCCAACGTCTGACAGCATCACGCGCCTGGGGTCCAGAAGCGGTGCAGGCTGACTCGGCAAGGCACCTGGAAGCTCACCATGTCGTTTCCCAGGCCCGGCTGCAGCTCCCGAGAGGATTGCGGAGGCCTCCTCGACCGCGGGAGGAACAACATGTGTGGCCGTGGCAGCCAAAGAGGGATCCTGACCGGCACCGTCCCTTGTGCCCTCAACTCAGCCCTTCGGGGAGACCACTGCCCTGCTGTGGGTTCGGCGCCTGGAACCTCCTGGGACCTAACCCTAACCCTAACCCTACCCCGAACCGGGACCCTCCCCCGAAACCTAAGCCTGCCTCGATCCCTAATCCTGCATTTGAGCCGCCTTCTGGCATGGGCCCTCACTTCAGCCCTCGAGGGAGATCACGAGACCGGAGTCGCTTCGGCCCTGGCGACGTCCCTGGCCCGAACCCTAACCCTAGCTAAGGCTCTCCCCTCATGGGGACCCAATTCCAACGTCTGACAGCATCACGCGCCTGGGGTCCAGAAGCGGTGCAGGCTGACTCGGCAAGGCACCTGGAAGCTCACCATGTCGTTTCCCAGGCCCGGCTGCAGCTCCCGAGAGGATTGCGGAGGCCTCCTCGACCGCGGGAGGAACAACATGTGTGGCCGTGGCAGCCAAAGAGGGATCCTGACCGGCACCGTCCCTTGTGCCCTCAACTCAGCCCTTCGGGGAGACCACTGCCCTGCTGTGGGTTCGGCGCCTGGAACCTCCTGGGACCTAACCCTAACCCTAACCCTACCCAGAACCGGGACCCTCCCCCGAAACCTAAGCCTGCCTCGATCCCTAATCCTGCATTTGAGCCGCCTTCTGGCATGGGCCCTCACTTCAGCCCTCGAGGGAGATCACGAGACCGGAGTCGCTTCGGCCCTGGCGACGTCCCTGGCCCGAACCCTAACCCTAGCTAAGGCTCTCCCCTCATGGGGACCCAATTCCAACGTCTGACAGCATCACGCGCCTGGGGTCCAGAAGCGGTGCAGGCTGACTCGGCAAGGCACCTGGAAGCTCACCATGTCGTTTCCCAGGCCCGGCTGCAGCTCCCGAGAGGATTGCGGAGGCCTCCTCGACCGCGGGAGGAACAACATGTGTGGCCGTGGCAGCCAAAGAGGGATCCTGACCGGCACCGTCCCTTGTGCCCTCAACTCAGCCCTTCGGGGAGACCACTGCCCTGCTGTGGGTTCGGCGCCTGGAACCTCCTGGGACCTAACCCTAACCCTAACCCTACCCCGAACCGGGACCCTCCCCCGAAACCTAAGCCTGCCTCGATCCCTAATCCTGCATTTGAGCCGCCTTCTGGCATGGGCCCTCACTTCAGCCCTCGAGGGAGATCACGAGACCGGAGTCGCTTCGGCCCTGGCGACGTCCCTGGCCCGAACCCTAACCCTAGCTAAGGCTCTCCCCTCATGGGGACCCAATTCCAACGTCTGACAGCATCACGCGCCTGGGGTCCAGAAGCGGTGCAGGCTGACTCGGCAAGGCACCTGGAAGCTCACCATGTCGTTTCCCAGGCCCGGCTGCAGCTCCCGAGAGGATTGCGGAGGCCTCCTCGACCGCGGGAGGAACAACATGTGTGGCCGTGGCAGCCAAAGAGGGATCCTGACCGGCACCGTCCCTTGTGCCCTCAACTCAGCCCTTCGGGGAGACCACTGCCCTGCTGTGGGTTCGGCGCCTGGAACCTCCTGGGACCTAACCCTAACCCTAACCCTACCCCGAACCGGGACCCTCCCCCGAAACCTAAGCCTGCCTCGATCCCTAATCCTGCATTTGAGCCGCCTTCTGGCATGGGCCCTCACTTCAGCCCTCGAGGGAGATCACGAGACCGGAGTCGCTTCGGCCCTGGCGACGTCCCTGGCCCGAACCCTAACCCTAGCTAAGGCTCTCCCCTCATGGGGACCCAATTCCAACGTCTGACAGCATCACGCGCCTGGGGTCCAGAAGCGGTGCAGGCTGACTCGGCAAGGCACCTGGAAGCTCACCATGTCGTTTCCCAGGCCCGGCTGCAGCTCCCGAGAGGATTGCGGAGGCCTCCTCGACCGCGGGAGGAACAACATGTGTGGCCGTGGCAGCCAAAGAGGGATCCTGACCGGCACCGTCCCTTGTGCCCTCAACTCAGCCCTTCGGGGAGACCACTGCCCTGCTGTGGGTTCGGCGCCTGGAACCTCCTGGGACCTAACCCTAACCCTAACCCTACCCCGAACCGGGACCCTCCCCCGAAACCTAAGCCTGCCTCGATCCCTAATCCTGCATTTGAGCCGCCTTCTGGCATGGGCCCTCACTTCAGCCCTCGAGGGAGATCACGAGACCGGAGTCGCTTCGGCCCTGGCGACGTCCCTGGCCCGAACCCTAACCCTAGCTAAGGCTCTCCCCTCATGGGGACCCAATTCCAACGTCTGACAGCATCACGCGCCTGGGGAGTCCAGAAGCGGTGCAGGCTGACTCGCAAGGCACCTGGAAGCTCACCATGTCGTTTCCCAGGCCCGGCTGCAGCTCCCGAGAGGATTGCGGAGGCCTCCTCGACCGCGGGAGGAACAACATGTGTGGCCGTGGCAGCCAAAGAGGGATCCTGACCGGCACCGTCCCTTGTGCCCTCAACTCAGCCCTTCGGGGAGACCACTGCCCTGCTGTGGGTTCGGCGCCTGGAACCTCCTGGGACCTAACCCTAACCCTAACCCTACCCCGAACCGGGACCCTCCCCCGAAACCTAAGCCTGCCTCGATCCCTAATCCTGCATTTGAGCCGCCTTCTGGCATGGGCCCTCACTTCAGCCCTCGAGGGAGATCACGAGACCGGAGTCGCTTCGGCCCTGGCGACGTCCCTGGCCCGAACCCTAACCCTAGCTAAGGCTCTCCCCTCATGGGGACCCAATTCCAACGTCTGACAGCAATCACGCGCCTGGGGTCCAGAAAGCGGTGCAGGCTGACTCGGCAAGGCACCTGGAAGCTCACCATGTCGTTTCCCAGGCCCGGCTGCAGCTCCCGAGAGGATTGCGGAGGCCTCCTCGACCGCGGGAGGAACAACATGTGTGGCCGTGGCAGCCAAAGAGGGATCCTGACCGGCACCGTCCCTTGTGCCCTCAACTCAGCCCTTCGGGGAGACCACTGCCCTGCTGTGGGTTCGGCGCCTGGAACCTCCTGGGACCTAACCCTAACCCTA
Organism: Felis catus; assembly: GCF_018350175.1. Lineage (NCBI taxonomy): Eukaryota > Metazoa > Chordata > Mammalia > Carnivora > Felidae > Felis > Felis catus. The sequence continues at coordinate 113,687 of NW_025408545.1, forward strand.
ACCCTACCCCGAACCGGGACCCTCCCCCGAAACCTAAGCCTGCCTCGATCCCTAATCCTGCATTTGAGCCGCCTTCTGGCATGGGCCCTCACTTCAGCCCTCGAGGGAGATCACGAGACCGGAGTCGCTTCGGCCCTGGCGACGTCCCTGGCCCGAACCCTAACCCTAGCTAAGGCTCTCCCCTCATGGGGACCCAATTCCAACGTCTGACAGCATCACGCGCCTGGGGTCCAGAAGCGGTGCAGGCTGACTCGGCAAGGCACCTGGAAGCTCACCATGTCGTTTCCCAGGCCCGGCTGCAGCTCCCGAGAGGATTGCGGAGGCCTCCTCGAACCGCGGGAGGAACAACATGTGTGGCCGTGGCAGCCAAAGAGGGATCCTGACCGGCACCGTCCCTTGTGCCCTCAACTCAGCCCTTCGGGGAGACCACTGCCCTGCTGTGGGTTCGGCGCCTGGAACCTCCTGGGACCTAACCCTAACCCTAACCCTACCCCGAACCGGGACCCTCCCCCGAAACCTAAGCCTGCCTCGATCCCTAATCCTGCATTTGAGCCGCCTTCTGGCATGGGCCCTCACTTCAGCCCTCGAGGGAGATCACGAGACCGGAGTCGCTTCGGCCCTGGCGACGTCCCTGGCCCGAACCCTAACCCTAGCTAAGGCTCTCCCCCTCATGGGGACCCAATTCCAACGTCTGACAGCATCACGCGCCTGGGGTCCAGAAGCGGTGCAGGCTGACTCGGCAAGGCACCTGGAAGCTCACCATGTCGTTTCCCAGGCCCGCTGCAGCTCCCGAGAGGATTGCGGAGGCCTCCTCGACCGCGGGAGGAACAACATGTGTGGCCGTGGCAGCCAAAGAGGGATCCTGTGACCGGCACCGTCCCTTGTGCCCTCAACTCAGCCCTTCGGGGAGACCACTGCCCTGCTGTGGGTTCGGCGCCTGGAACCTCCTGGGACCTAACCCTAACCCTAACCCTACCCCGAACCGGGACCCTCCCCCGAAACCTAAGCCTGCCTCGATCCCTAATCCTGCATTTGAGCCGCCTTCTGGCATGGGCCCTCACTTCAGCCCTCGAGGGAGATCACGAGACCGGAGTCGCTTCGGCCCTGGCGACGTCCCTGGCCCGAACCCTAACCCTAGCTAAGGCTCTCCCCTCATGGGGACCCAATTCCAACGTCTGACAGCATCACGCGCCTGGGGTCCAGAAGCGGTGCAGGCTGACTCGGCAAGGCACCTGGAAGCTCACCATGTCGTTTCCCAGGCCCGGCTGCAGCTCCCGAGAGGATTGCGGAGGCCTCCTCGACCGCGGGAGGGAACAACATGTGTGGCCGTGGCAGCCAAAGAGGGATCCTGACCGGCACCGTCCCTTGTGCCCTCAACTCAGCCCTTCGGGGAGACCACTGCCCTGCTGTGGGTTCGGCGCCTGGAACCTCCTGGGACCTAACCCTAACCCTAACCCTACCCCGAACCGGGACCCTCCCCCGAAACCTAAGCCTGCCTCGATCCCTAATCCGCCTTCTCCCGCCCTTGCATTTGAGCCGCCTTCTGGCATGGGCCCTCACTTCAGCCCTCGAGGGAGATCACGAGACCGGAGTCGCTTCGGCCCTGGCGACGTCCCTGGCCCGAACCCTAACCCTAGCTAAGGCTCTCCCCTCATGGGGACCCAATTCCAACGTCTGACAGCATCACGCGCCCTGGGGTCCAGAAGCGGTGCAGGCTGACTCGGCAAGGCACCTGGAAGCTCACCATGTCGTTTCCCAGGCCCGGCTGCAGCTCCCGAGAGGATTGCGGAGGCCTCCTCGACCGCGGGAGGAACAACATGTGTGGCCGTGGCAGCCAAAGAGGGATCCTGACCGGCACCGTCCCTTGTGCCCTCAACTCAGCCCTTCGGGGAGACCACTGCCCTGCTGTGGGTTCGGCGCCTGGAACCTCCTGGGACACCTAACCCTAACCCTAACCCTACCCCGAACCGGGACCCTCCCCCGAAACCTAAGCCTGCCTCGATCCCTAATCCTGCATTTGAGCCGCCTTCTGGCATGGGCCCTCACTTCAGCCCTCGAGGGAGATCACGAGACCGGAGTCGCTTCGGCCCTGGCGACGTCCCTGGCCCGAACCCTAACCCTAGCTAAGGCTCTCCCCTCATGGGGACCCAATTCCAACGTCTGACAGCATCACGCGCCTGGGGTCCAGAAAGCGGTGCAGGCTGACTCGGCAAGGCACCTGGAAGCTCACCATGTCGTTTCCCAGGCCCGGCTGCAGCTCCCGAGAGGATTGCGGAGGCCTCCTCGACCGCGGGGAGGAACAACATGTGTGGCCGTGGCAGCCAAAGAGGGATCCTGACCGGCACCGTCCCTTGTGCCCTCAACTCAGCCCCTTCGGGGAGACCACTGCCCTGCTGTGGGTTCGGCGCCTGGAACCTCCTGGGACCTAACCCTAACCCTAACCCTACCCCGAACCGGGACCCTCCCCCGAAACCTAAGCCTGCCTCGATCCCCTAATCCTGCATTTGAGCCGCCTTCTGGCATGGGCCCTCACTTCAGCCCTCGAGGGAGATCACGAGACCGGAGTCGCTTCGGCCCTGGCGACGTCCCTGGCCCGAACCCTAACCCTAGCTAAGGCTCTCCCCTCATGGGGACCCAATTCCAACGTCTGACAGCATCACGCGCCTGGGGTCCAGAAGCGGTGCAGGCTGACTCGGCAAGGCACCTGGAAGCTCACCATGTCGTTTCCCAGGCCCGGCTGCAGCTCCCGAGAGGATTGCGGAGGCCTCCTCGACCGCGGGAGGAACAACATGTGTGGCCGTGGCAGCCAAAGAGGGATCCTGACCGGCACCGTCCCTTGTGCCCTCAACTCAGCCCTTCGGGGAGACCACTGCCCTGCTGTGGGTTCGGCGCCTGGAACCTCCTGGGACCTAACCCTAACCCTAACCCTACCCCGAACCGGGACCCTCCCCCGAAACCTAAGCCTGCCTCGATCCCTAATCCTGCATTTGAGCCGCCTTCTGGCATGGGCCCTCACTTCAGCCCTCGAGGGAGATCACGAGACCGGAGTCGCTTCGGCCCTGGCGACGTCCCTGGCCCGAACCCTAACCCTAGCTAAGGCTCTCCCCTCATGGGGACCCAATTCCAACGTCTGACAGCATCACGCGCCTGGGGTCCAGAAGCGGTGCAGGCTGACTCGGCAAGGCACCTGGAAGCTCACCATGTCGTTTCCCAGGCCCGGCTGCAGCTCCCGAGAGGATTGCGGAGGCCTCCTCGACCGCGGGAGGAACAACATGTGTGGCCGTGGCAGCCAAAGAGGGATCCTGACCGGCACCGTCCCTTGTGCCCTCAACTCAGCCCTTCGGGGAGACCACTGCCCTGCTGTGGGTTCGGCGCCTGGAACCTCCTGGGACCTAACCCTAACCCTAACCCTACCCCGAACCGGGACCCTCCCCCGAAACCTAAGCCTGCCTCGATCCCTAATCCTGCATTTGAGCCGCCTTCTGGCATGGGCCCTCACTTCAGCCCTCGAGGGAGATCACGAGACCGGAGTCGCTTCGGCCCTGGCGACGTCCCTGGCCCGAACCCTAACCCTAGCTAAGGCTCTCCCCTCATGGGGACCCAATTCCAACGTCTGACAGCATCACGCGCCTGGGGTCCAGAAGCGGTGCAGGCTGACTCGGCAAGGCACCTGGAAGCTCACCATGTCGTTTCCCAGGCCCGGCTGCAGCTCCCGAGAGGATTGCGGAGGCCTCCTCGACCGCGGGAGGAACAACATGTGTGGCCGTGGCAGCCAAAGAGGGATCCTGACCGGCACCGTCCCTTGTGCCCTCAACTCAGCCCTTCGGGGAGACCACTGCCCTGCTGTGGGTTCGGCGCCTGGAACCTCCTGGGACCTAACCCTAACCCTAACCCTACCCCGAACCGGGACCCTCCCCCGAAACCTAAGCCTGCCTCGATCCCTAATCCTGCATTTGAGCCGCCTTCTGGCATGGGCCCTCACTTCAGCCCTCGAGGGAGATCACGAGACCGGAGTCGCTTCGGCCCTGGCGACGTCCCTGGCCCGAACCCTAACCCTAGCTAAGGCTCTCCCCTCATGGGGACCCAATTCCAACGTCTGACAGCATCACGCGCCTGGGGTCCAGAAGCGGTGCAGGCTGACTCGGCAAGGCACCTGGAAGCTCACCATGTCGTTTCCCAGGCCCGGCTGCAGCTCCCGAGAGGATTGCGGAGGCCTCCTCGACCGCGGGAGGAACAACATGTGTGGCCGTGGCAGCCAAAGAGGGATCCTGACCGGCACCGTCCCTTGTGCCCTCAACTCAGCCCTTCGGGGAGACCACTGCCCTGCTGTGGGTTCGGCGCCTGGAACCTCCTGGGACCTAACCCTAACCCTAACCCTACCCCGAACCGGGACCCTCCCCCGAAACCTAAGCCTGCCTCGATCCCTAATCCTGCATTTGAGCCGCCTTCTGGCATGGGCCCTCACTTCAGCCCTCGAGGGAGATCACGAGACCGGAGTCGCTTCGGCCCTGGCGACGTCCCTGGCCCGAACCCTAACCCTAGCTAAGGCTCTCCCCTCATGGGGACCCAATTCCAACGTCTGACAGCATCACGCGCCTGGGGTCCAGAAGCGGTGCAGGCTGACTCGGCAAGGCACCTGGAAGCTCACCATGTCGTTTCCCAGGCCCGGCTGCAGCTCCCGAGAGGATTGCGGAGGCCTCCTCGACCGCGGGAGGAACAACATGTGTGGCCGTGGCAGCCAAAGAGGGATCCTGACCGGCACCGTCCCTTGTGCCCTCAACTCAGCCCTTCGGGGAGACCACTGCCCTGCTGTGGGTTCGGCGCCTGGAACCTCCTGGGACCTAACCCTAACCCTAACCCTACCCCGAACCGGGACCCTCCCCCGAAACCTAAGCCTGCCTCGATCCCTAATCCTGCATTTGAGCCGCCTTCTGGCATGGGCCCTCACTTCAGCCCTCGAGGGAGATCACGAGACCGGAGTCGCTTCGGCCCTGGCGACGTCCCTGGCCCGAACCCTAACCCTAGCTAAGGCTCTCCCCTCATGGGGACCCAATTCCAACGTCTGACAGCATCACGCGCCTGGGGTCCAGAAGCGGTGCAGGCTGACTCGGCAAGGCACCTGGAAGCTCACCATGTCGTTTCCCAGGCCCGGCTGCAGCTCCCGAGAGGATTGCGGAGGCCTCCTCGACCGCGGGAGGAACAACATGTGTGGCCGTGGCAGCCAAAGAGGGATCCTGACCGGCACCGTCCCTTGTGCCCTCAACTCAGCCCTTCGGGGAGACCACTGCCCTGCTGTGGGTTCGGCGCCTGGAACCTCCTGGGACCTAACCCTAACCCTAACCCTACCCCGAACCGGGACCCTCCCCCGAAACCTAAGCCTGCCTCGATCCCTAATCCTGCATTTGAGCCGCCTTCTGGCATGGGCCCTCACTTCAGCCCTCGAGGGAGATCACGAGACCGGAGTCGCTTCGGCCCTGGCGACGTCCCTGGCCCGAACCCTAACCCTAGCTAAGGCTCTCCCCTCATGGGGACCCAATTCCAACGTCTGACAGCATCACGCGCCTGGGGTCCAGAAGCGGTGCAGGCTGACTCGGCAAGGCACCTGGAAGCTCACCATGTCGTTTCCCAGGCCCGGCTGCAGCTCCCGAGAGGATTGCGGAGGCCTCCTCGACCGCGGGAGGAACAACATGTGTGGCCGTGGCAGCCAAAGAGGGATCCTGACCGGCACCGTCCCTTGTGCCCTCAACTCAGCCCTTCGGGGAGACCACTGCCCTGCTGTGGGTTCGGCGCCTGGAACCTCCTGGGACCTAACCCTAACCCTAACCCTACCCCGAACCGGGACCCTCCCCCGAAACCTAAGCCTGCCTCGATCCCTAATCCTGCATTTGAGCCGCCTTCTGGCATGGGCCCTCACTTCAGCCCTCGAGGGAGATCACGAGACCGGAGTCGCTTCGGCCCTGGCGACGTCCCTGGCCCGAACCCTAACCCTAGCTAAGGCTCTCCCCTCATGGGGACCCAATTCCAACGTCTGACAGCATCACGCGCCTGGGGTCCAGAAGCGGTGCAGGCTGACTCGGCAAGGCACCTGGAAGCTCACCATGTCGTTTCCCAGGCCCGGCTGCAGCTCCCGAGAGGATTGCGGAGGCCTCCTCGACCGCGGGAGGAACAACATGTGTGGCCGTGGCAGCCAAAGAGGGATCCTGACCGGCACCGTCCCTTGTGCCCTCAACTCAGCCCTTCGGGGAGACCACTGCCCTGCTGTGGGTTCGGCGCCTGGAACCTCCTGGGACCTAACCCTAACCCTAACCCTACCCCGAACCGGGACCCTCCCCCGAAACCTAAGCCTGCCTCGATCCCTAATCCTGCATTTGAGCCGCCTTCTGGCATGGGCCCTCACTTCAGCCCTCGAGGGAGATCACGAGACCGGAGTCGCTTCGGCCCTGGCGACGTCCCTGGCCCGAACCCTAACCCTAGCTAAGGCTCTCCCCTCATGGGGACCCAATTCCAACGTCTGACAGCATCACGCGCCTGGGGTCCAGAAGCGGTGCAGGCTGACTCGGCAAGGCACCTGGAAGCTCACCATGTCGTTTCCCAGGCCCGGCTGCAGCTCCCGAGAGGATTGCGGAGGCCTCCTCGACCGCGGGAGGAACAACATGTGTGGCCGTGGCAGCCAAAGAGGGATCCTGACCGGCACCGTCCCTTGTGCCCTCAACTCAGCCCTTCGGGGAGACCACTGCCCTGCTGTGGGTTCGGCGCCTGGAACCTCCTGGGACCTAACCCTAACCCTAACCCTACCCCGAACCGGGACCCTCCCCCGAAACCTAAGCCTGCCTCGATCCCTAATCCTGCATTTGAGCCGCCTTCTGGCATGGGCCCTCACTTCAGCCCTCGAGGGAGATCACGAGACCGGAGTCGCTTCGGCCCTGGCGACGTCCCTGGCCCGAACCCTAACCCTAGCTAAGGCTCTCCCCTCATGGGGACCCAATTCCAACGTCTGACAGCATCACGCGCCTGGGGTCCAGAAGCGGTGCAGGCTGACTCGGCAAGGCACCTGGAAGCTCACCATGTCGTTTCCCAGGCCCGGCTGCAGCTCCCGAGAGGATTGCGGAGGCCTCCTCGACCGCGGGAGGAACAACATGTGTGGCCGTGGCAGCCAAAGAGGGATCCTGACCGGCACCGTCCCTTGTGCCCTCAACTCAGCCCTTCGGGGAGACCACTGCCCTGCTGTGGGTTCGGCGCCTGGAACCTCCTGGGACCTAACCCTAACCCTAACCCTACCCCGAACCGGGACCCTCCCCCGAAACCTAAGCCTGCCTCGATCCCTAATCCTGCATTTGAGCCGCCTTCTGGCATGGGCCCTCACTTCAGCCCTCGAGGGAGATCACGAGACCGGAGTCGCTTCGGCCCTGGCGACGTCCCTGGCCCGAACCCTAACCCTAGCTAAGGCTCTCCCCTCATGGGGACCCAATTCCAACGTCTGACAGCATCACGCGCCTGGGGTCCAGAAGCGGTGCAGGCTGACTCGGCAAGGCACCTGGAAGCTCACCATGTCGTTTCCCAGGCCCGGCTGCAGCTCCCGAGAGGATTGCGGAGGCCTCCTCGACCGCGGGAGGAACAACATGTGTGGCCGTGGCAGCCAAAGAGGGATCCTGACCGGCACCGTCCCTTGTGCCCTCAACTCAGCCCTTCGGGGAGACCACTGCCCTGCTGTGGGTTCGGCGCCTGGAACCTCCTGGGACCTAACCCTAACCCTAACCCTACCCCGAACCGGGACCCTCCCCCGAAACCTAAGCCTGCCTCGATCCCTAATCCTGCATTTGAGCCGCCTTCTGGCATGGGCCCTCACTTCAGCCCTCGAGGGAGATCACGAGACCGGAGTCGCTTCGGCCCTGGCGACGTCCCTGGCCCGAACCCTAACCCTAGCTAAGGCTCTCCCCTCATGGGGACCCAATTCCAACGTCTGACAGCATCACGCGCCTGGGGTCCAGAAGCGGTGCAGGCTGACTCGGCAAGGCACCTGGAAGCTCACCATGTCGTTTCCCAGGCCCGGCTGCAGCTCCCGAGAGGATTGCGGAGGCCTCCTCGACCGCGGGAGGAACAACATGTGTGGCCGTGGCAGCCAAAGAGGGATCCTGACCGGCACCGTCCCTTGTGCCCTCAACTCAGCCCTTCGGGGAGACCACTGCCCTGCTGTGGGTTCGGCGCCTGGAACCTCCTGGGACCTAACCCTAACCCTAACCCTACCCCGAACCGGGACCCTCCCCCGAAACCTAAGCCTGCCTCGATCCCTAATCCTGCATTTGAGCCGCCTTCTGGCATGGGCCCTCACTTCAGCCCTCGAGGGAGATCACGAGACCGGAGTCGCTTCGGCCCTGGCGACGTCCCTGGCCCGAACCCTAACCCTAGCTAAGGCTCTCCCCTCATGGGGACCCAATTCCAACGTCTGACAGCATCACGCGCCTGGGGTCCAGAAGCGGTGCAGGCTGACTCGGCAAGGCACCTGGAAGCTCACCATGTCGTTTCCCAGGCCCGGCTGCAGCTCCCGAGAGGATTGCGGAGGCCTCCTCGACCGCGGGAGGAACAACATGTGTGGCCGTGGCAGCCAAAGAGGGATCCTGACCGGCACCGTCCCTTGTGCCCTCAACTCAGCCCTTCGGGGAGACCACTGCCCTGCTGTGGGTTCGGCGCCTGGAACCTCCTGGGACCTAACCCTAACCCTAACCCTACCCCGAACCGGGACCCTCCCCCGAAACCTAAGCCTGCCTCGATCCCTAATCCTGCATTTGAGCCGCCTTCTGGCATGGGCCCTCACTTCAGCCCTCGAGGGAGATCACGAGACCGGAGTCGCTTCGGCCCTGGCGACGTCCCTGGCCCGAACCCTAACCCTAGCTAAGGCTCTCCCCTCATGGGGACCCAATTCCAACGTCTGACAGCATCACGCGCCTGGGGTCCAGAAGCGGTGCAGGCTGACTCGGCAAGGCACCTGGAAGCTCACCATGTCGTTTCCCAGGCCCGGCTGCAGCTCCCGAGAGGATTGCGGAGGCCTCCTCGACCGCGGGAGGAACAACATGTGTGGCCGTGGCAGCCAAAGAGGGATCCTGACCGGCACCGTCCCTTGTGCCCTCAACTCAGCCCTTCGGGGAGACCACTGCCCTGCTGTGGGTTCGGCGCCTGGAACCTCCTGGGACCTAACCCTAACCCTAACCCTACCCCGAACCGGGACCCTCCCCCGAAACCTAAGCCTGCCTCGATCCCTAATCCTGCATTTGAGCCGCCTTCTGGCATGGGCCCTCACTTCAGCCCTCGAGGGAGATCACGAGACCGGAGTCGCTTCGGCCCTGGCGACGTCCCTGGCCCGAACCCTAACCCTAGCTAAGGCTCTCCCCTCATGGGGACCCAATTCCAACGTCTGACAGCATCACGCGCCTGGGGTCCAGAAGCGGTGCAGGCTGACTCGGCAAGGCACCTGGAAGCTCACCATGTCGTTTCCCAGGCCCGGCTGCAGCTCCCGAGAGGATTGCGGAGGCCTCCTCGACCGCGGGAGGAACAACATGTGTGGCCGTGGCAGCCAAAGAGGGATCCTGACCGGCACCGTCCCTTGTGCCCTCAACTCAGCCCTTCGGGGAGACCACTGCCCTGCTGTGGGTTCGGCGCCTGGAACCTCCTGGGACCTAACCCTAACCCTAACCCTACCCCGAACCGGGACCCTCCCCCGAAACCTAAGCCTGCCTCGATCCCTAATCCTGCATTTGAGCCGCCTTCTGGCATGGGCCCTCACTTCAGCCCTCGAGGGAGATCACGAGACCGGAGTCGCTTCGGCCCTGGCGACGTCCCTGGCCCGAACCCTAACCCTAGCTAAGGCTCTCCCCTCATGGGGACCCAATTCCAACGTCTGACAGCATCACGCGCCTGGGGTCCAGAAGCGGTGCAGGCTGACTCGGCAAGGCACCTGGAAGCTCACCATGTCGTTTCCCAGGCCCGGCTGCAGCTCCCGAGAGGATTGCGGAGGCCTCCTCGACCGCGGGAGGAACAACATGTGTGGCCGTGGCAGCCAAAGAGGGATCCTGACCGGCACCGTCCCTTGTGCCCTCAACTCAGCCCTTCGGGGAGACCACTGCCCTGCTGTGGGTTCGGCGCCTGGAACCTCCTGGGACCTAACCCTAACCCTAACCCTACCCCGAACCGGGACCCTCCCCCGAAACCTAAGCCTGCCTCGATCCCTAATCCTGCATTTGAGCCGCCTTCTGGCATGGGCCCTCACTTCAGCCCTCGAGGGAGATCACGAGACCGGAGTCGCTTCGGCCCTGGCGACGTCCCTGGCCCGAACCCTAACCCTAGCTAAGGCTCTCCCCTCATGGGGACCCAATTCCAACGTCTGACAGCATCACGCGCCTGGGGTCCAGAAGCGGTGCAGGCTGACTCGGCAAGGCACCTGGAAGCTCACCATGTCGTTTCCCAGGCCCGGCTGCAGCTCCCGAGAGGATTGCGGAGGCCTCCTCGACCGCGGGAGGAACAACATGTGTGGCCGTGGCAGCCAAAGAGGGATCCTGACCGGCACCGTCCCTTGTGCCCTCAACTCAGCCCTTCGGGGAGACCACTGCCCTGCTGTGGGTTCGGCGCCTGGAACCTCCTGGGACCTAACCCTAACCCTAACCCTACCCCGAACCGGGACCCTCCCCCGAAACCTAAGCCTGCCTCGATCCCTAATCCTGCATTTGAGCCGCCTTCTGGCATGGGCCCTCACTTCAGCCCTCGAGGGAGATCACGAGACCGGAGTCGCTTCGGCCCTGGCGACGTCCCTGGCCCGAACCCTAACCCTAGCTAAGGCTCTCCCCTCATGGGGACCCAATTCCAACGTCTGACAGCATCACGCGCCTGGGGTCCAGAAGCGGTGCAGGCTGACTCGGCAAGGCACCTGGAAGCTCACCATGTCGTTTCCCAGGCCCGGCTGCAGCTCCCGAGAGGATTGCGGAGGCCTCCTCGACCGCGGGAGGAACAACATGTGTGGCCGTGGCAGCCAAAGAGGGATCCTGACCGGCACCGTCCCTTGTGCCCTCAACTCAGCCCTTCGGGGAGACCACTGCCCTGCTGTGGGTTCGGCGCCTGGAACCTCCTGGGACCTAACCCTAACCCTAACCCTACCCCGAACCGGGACCCTCCCCCGAAACCTAAGCCTGCCTCGATCCCTAATCCTGCATTTGAGCCGCCTTCTGGCATGGGCCCTCACTTCAGCCCTCGAGGGAGATCACGAGACCGGAGTCGCTTCGGCCCTGGCGACGTCCCTGGCCCGAACCCTAACCCTAGCTAAGGCTCTCCCCTCATGGGGACCCAATTCCAACGTCTGACAGCATCACGCGCCTGGGGTCCAGAAGCGGTGCAGGCTGACTCGGCAAGGCACCTGGAAGCTCACCATGTCGTTTCCCAGGCCCGGCTGCAGCTCCCGAGAGGATTGCGGAGGCCTCCTCGACCGCGGGAGGAACAACATGTGTGGCCGTGGCAGCCAAAGAGGGATCCTGACCGGCACCGTCCCTTGTGCCCTCAACTCAGCCCTTCGGGGAGACCACTGCCCTGCTGTGGGTTCGGCGCCTGGAACCTCCTGGGACCTAACCCTAACCCTAACCCTACCCCGAACCGGGACCCTCCCCCGAAACCTAAGCCTGCCTCGATCCCTAATCCTGCATTTGAGCCGCCTTCTGGCATGGGCCCTCACTTCAGCCCTCGAGGGAGATCACGAGACCGGAGTCGCTTCGGCCCTGGCGACGTCCCTGGCCCGAACCCTAACCCTAGCTAAGGCTCTCCCCTCATGGGGACCCAATTCCAACGTCTGACAGCATCACGCGCCTGGGGTCCAGAAGCGGTGCAGGCTGACTCGGCAAGGCACCTGGAAGCTCACCATGTCGTTTCCCAGGCCCGGCTGCAGCTCCCGAGAGGATTGCGGAGGCCTCCTCGACCGCGGGAGGAACAACATGTGTGGCCGTGGCAGCCAAAGAGGGATCCTGACCGGCACCGTCCCTTGTGCCCTCAACTCAGCCCTTCGGGGAGACCACTGCCCTGCTGTGGGTTCGGCGCCTGGAACCTCCTGGGACCTAACCCTAACCCTAACCCTACCCCGAACCGGGACCCTCCCCCGAAACCTAAGCCTGCCTCGATCCCTAATCCTGCATTTGAGCCGCCTTCTGGCATGGGCCCTCACTTCAGCCCTCGAGGGAGATCACGAGACCGGAGTCGCTTCGGCCCTGGCGACGTCCCTGGCCCGAACCCTAACCCTAGCTAAGGCTCTCCCCTCATGGGGACCCAATTCCAACGTCTGACAGCATCACGCGCCTGGGGTCCAGAAGCGGTGCAGGCTGACTCGGCAAGGCACCTGGAAGCTCACCATGTCGTTTCCCAGGCCCGGCTGCAGCTCCCGAGAGGATTGCGGAGGCCTCCTCGACCGCGGGAGGAACAACATGTGTGGCCGTGGCAGCCAAAGAGGGATCCTGACCGGCACCGTCCCTTGTGCCCTCAACTCAGCCCTTCGGGGAGACCACTGCCCTGCTGTGGGTTCGGCGCCTGGAACCTCCTGGGACCTAACCCTAACCCTAACCCTACCCCGAACCGGGACCCTCCCCCGAAACCTAAGCCTGCCTCGATCCCTAATCCTGCATTTGAGCCGCCTTCTGGCATGGGCCCTCACTTCAGCCCTCGAGGGAGATCACGAGACCGGAGTCGCTTCGGCCCTGGCGACGTCCCTGGCCCGAACCCTAACCCTAGCTAAGGCTCTCCCCTCATGGGGACCCAATTCCAACGTCTGACAGCATCACGCGCCTGGGGTCCAGAAGCGGTGCAGGCTGACTCGGCAAGGCACCTGGAAGCTCACCATGTCGTTTCCCAGGCCCGGCTGCAGCTCCCGAGAGGATTGCGGAGGCCTCCTCGACCGCGGGAGGAACAACATGTGTGGCCGTGGCAGCCAAAGAGGGATCCTGACCGGCACCGTCCCTTGTGCCCTCAACTCAGCCCTTCGGGGAGACCACTGCCCTGCTGTGGGTTCGGCGCCTGGAACCTCCTGGGACCTAACCCTAACCCTAACCCTACCCCGAACCGGGACCCTCCCCCGAAACCTAAGCCTGCCTCGATCCCTAATCCTGCATTTGAGCCGCCTTCTGGCATGGGCCCTCACTTCAGCCCTCGAGGGAGATCACGAGACCGGAGTCGCTTCGGCCCTGGCGACGTCCCTGGCCCGAACCCTAACCCTAGCTAAGGCTCTCCCCTCATGGGGACCCAATTCCAACGTCTGACAGCATCACGCGCCTGGGGTCCAGAAGCGGTGCAGGCTGACTCGGCAAGGCACCTGGAAGCTCACCATGTCGTTTCCCAGGCCCGGCTGCAGCTCCCGAGAGGATTGCGGAGGCCTCCTCGACCGCGGGAGGAACAACATGTGTGGCCGTGGCAGCCAAAGAGGGATCCTGACCGGCACCGTCCCTTGTGCCCTCAACTCAGCCCTTCGGGGAGACCACTGCCCTGCTGTGGGTTCGGCGCCTGGAACCTCCTGGGACCTAACCCTAACCCTAACCCTACCCCGAACCGGGACCCTCCCCCGAAACCTAAGCCTGCCTCGATCCCTAATCCTGCATTTGAGCCGCCTTCTGGCATGGGCCCTCACTTCAGCCCTCGAGGGAGATCACGAGACCGGAGTCGCTTCGGCCCTGGCGACGTCCCTGGCCCGAACCCTAACCCTAGCTAAGGCTCTCCCCTCATGGGGACCCAATTCCAACGTCTGACAGCATCACGCGCCTGGGGTCCAGAAGCGGTGCAGGCTGACTCGGCAAGGCACCTGGAAGCTCACCATGTCGTTTCCCAGGCCCGGCTGCAGCTCCCGAGAGGATTGCGGAGGCCTCCTCGACCGCGGGAGGAACAACATGTGTGGCCGTGGCAGCCAAAGAGGGATCCTGACCGGCACCGTCCCTTGTGCCCTCAACTCAGCCCTTCGGGGAGACCACTGCCCTGCTGTGGGTTCGGCGCCTGGAACCTCCTGGGACCTAACCCTAACCCTAACCCTACCCCGAACCGGGACCCTCCCCCGAAACCTAAGCCTGCCTCGATCCCTAATCCTGCATTTGAGCCGCCTTCTGGCATGGGCCCTCACTTCAGCCCTCGAGGGAGATCACGAGACCGGAGTCGCTTCGGCCCTGGCGACGTCCCTGGCCCGAACCCTAACCCTAGCTAAGGCTCTCCCCTCATGGGGACCCAATTCCAACGTCTGACAGCATCACGCGCCTGGGGTCCAGAAGCGGTGCAGGCTGACTCGGCAAGGCACCTGGAAGCTCACCATGTCGTTTCCCAGGCCCGGCTGCAGCTCCCGAGAGGATTGCGGAGGCCTCCTCGACCGCGGGAGGAACAACATGTGTGGCCGTGGCAGCCAAAGAGGGATCCTGACCGGCACCGTCCCTTGTGCCCTCAACTCAGCCCTTCGGGGAGACCACTGCCCTGCTGTGGGTTCGGCGCCTGGAACCTCCTGGGACCTAACCCTAACCCTAACCCTACCCCGAACCGGGACCCTCCCCCGAAACCTAAGCCTGCCTCGATCCCTAATCCTGCATTTGAGCCGCCTTCTGGCATGGGCCCTCACTTCAGCCCTCGAGGGAGATCACGAGACCGGAGTCGCTTCGGCCCTGGCGACGTCCCTGGCCCGAACCCTAACCCTAGCTAAGGCTCTCCCCTCATGGGGACCCAATTCCAACGTCTGACAGCATCACGCGCCTGGGGTCCAGAAGCGGTGCAGGCTGACTCGGCAAGGCACCTGGAAGCTCACCATGTCGTTTCCCAGGCCCGGCTGCAGCTCCCGAGAGGATTGCGGAGGCCTCCTCGACCGCGGGAGGAACAACATGTGTGGCCGTGGCAGCCAAAGAGGGATCCTGACCGGCACCGTCCCTTGTGCCCTCAACTCAGCCCTTCGGGGAGACCACTGCCCTGCTGTGGGTTCGGCGCCTGGAACCTCCTGGGACCTAACCCTAACCCTAACCCTACCCCGAACCGGGACCCTCCCCCGAAACCTAAGCCTGCCTCGATCCCTAATCCTGCATTTGAGCCGCCTTCTGGCATGGGCCCTCACTTCAGCCCTCGAGGGAGATCACGAGACCGGAGTCGCTTCGGCCCTGGCGACGTCCCTGGCCCGAACCCTAACCCTAGCTAAGGCTCTCCCCTCATGGGGACCCAATTCCAACGTCTGACAGCATCACGCGCCTGGGGTCCAGAAGCGGTGCAGGCTGACTCGGCAAGGCACCTGGAAGCTCACCATGTCGTTTCCCAGGCCCGGCTGCAGCTCCCGAGAGGATTGCGGAGGCCTCCTCGACCGCGGGAGGAACAACATGTGTGGCCGTGGCAGCCAAAGAGGGATCCTGACCGGCACCGTCCCTTGTGCCCTCAACTCAGCCCTTCGGGGAGACCACTGCCCTGCTGTGGGTTCGGCGCCTGGAACCTCCTGGGACCTAACCCTAACCCTAACCCTACCCCGAACCGGGACCCTCCCCCGAAACCTAAGCCTGCCTCGATCCCTAATCCTGCATTTGAGCCGCCTTCTGGCATGGGCCCTCACTTCAGCCCTCGAGGGAGATCACGAGACCGGAGTCGCTTCGGCCCTGGCGACGTCCCTGGCCCGAACCCTAACCCTAGCTAAGGCTCTCCCCTCATGGGGACCCAATTCCAACGTCTGACAGCATCACGCGCCTGGGGTCCAGAAGCGGTGCAGGCTGACTCGGCAAGGCACCTGGAAGCTCACCATGTCGTTTCCCAGGCCCGGCTGCAGCTCCCGAGAGGATTGCGGAGGCCTCCTCGACCGCGGGAGGAACAACATGTGTGGCCGTGGCAGCCAAAGAGGGATCCTGACCGGCACCGTCCCTTGTGCCCTCAACTCAGCCCTTCGGGGAGACCACTGCCCTGCTGTGGGTTCGGCGCCTGGAACCTCCTGGGACCTAACCCTAACCCTAACCCTACCCCGAACCGGGACCCTCCCCCGAAACCTAAGCCTGCCTCGATCCCTAATCCTGCATTTGAGCCGCCTTCTGGCATGGGCCCTCACTTCAGCCCTCGAGGGAGATCACGAGACCGGAGTCGCTTCGGCCCTGGCGACGTCCCTGGCCCGAACCCTAACCCTAGCTAAGGCTCTCCCCTCATGGGGACCCAATTCCAACGTCTGACAGCATCACGCGCCTGGGGTCCAGAAGCGGTGCAGGCTGACTCGGCAAGGCACCTGGAAGCTCACCATGTCGTTTCCCAGGCCCGGCTGCAGCTCCCGAGAGGATTGCGGAGGCCTCCTCGACCGCGGGAGGAACAACATGTGTGGCCGTGGCAGCCAAAGAGGGATCCTGACCGGCACCGTCCCTTGTGCCCTCAACTCAGCCCTTCGGGGAGACCACTGCCCTGCTGTGGGTTCGGCGCCTGGAACCTCCTGGGACCTAACCCTAACCCTAACCCTACCCCGAACCGGGACCCTCCCCCGAAACCTAAGCCTGCCTCGATCCCTAATCCTGCATTTGAGCCGCCTTCTGGCATGGGCCCTCACTTCAGCCCTCGAGGGAGATCACGAGACCGGAGTCGCTTCGGCCCTGGCGACGTCCCTGGCCCGAACCCTAACCCTAGCTAAGGCTCTCCCCTCATGGGGACCCAATTCCAACGTCTGACAGCATCACGCGCCTGGGGTCCAGAAGCGGTGCAGGCTGACTCGGCAAGGCACCTGGAAGCTCACCATGTCGTTTCCCAGGCCCGGCTGCAGCTCCCGAGAGGATTGCGGAGGCCTCCTCGACCGCGGGAGGAACAACATGTGTGGCCGTGGCAGCCAAAGAGGGATCCTGACCGGCACCGTCCCTTGTGCCCTCAACTCAGCCCTTCGGGGAGACCACTGCCCTGCTGTGGGTTCGGCGCCTGGAACCTCCTGGGACCTAACCCTAACCCTAACCCTACCCCGAACCGGGACCCTCCCCCGAAACCTAAGCCTGCCTCGATCCCTAATCCTGCATTTGAGCCGCCTTCTGGCATGGGCCCTCACTTCAGCCCTCGAGGGAGATCACGAGACCGGAGTCGCTTCGGCCCTGGCGACGTCCCTGGCCCGAACCCTAACCCTAGCTAAGGCTCTCCCCTCATGGGGACCCAATTCCAACGTCTGACAGCATCACGCGCCTGGGGTCCAGAAGCGGTGCAGGCTGACTCGGCAAGGCACCTGGAAGCTCACCATGTCGTTTCCCAGGCCCGGCTGCAGCTCCCGAGAGGATTGCGGAGGCCTCCTCGACCGCGGGAGGAACAACATGTGTGGCCGTGGCAGCCAAAGAGGGATCCTGACCGGCACCGTCCCTTGTGCCCTCAACTCAGCCCTTCGGGGAGACCACTGCCCTGCTGTGGGTTCGGCGCCTGGAACCTCCTGGGACCTAACCCTAACCCTAACCCTACCCCGAACCGGGACCCTCCCCCGAAACCTAAGCCTGCCTCGATCCCTAATCCTGCATTTGAGCCGCCTTCTGGCATGGGCCCTCACTTCAGCCCTCGAGGGAGATCACGAGACCGGAGTCGCTTCGGCCCTGGCGACGTCCCTGGCCCGAACCCTAACCCTAGCTAAGGCTCTCCCCTCATGGGGACCCAATTCCAACGTCTGACAGCATCACGCGCCTGGGGTCCAGAAGCGGTGCAGGCTGACTCGGCAAGGCACCTGGAAGCTCACCATGTCGTTTCCCAGGCCCGGCTGCAGCTCCCGAGAGGATTGCGGAGGCCTCCTCGACCGCGGGAGGAACAACATGTGTGGCCGTGGCAGCCAAAGAGGGATCCTGACCGGCACCGTCCCTTGTGCCCTCAACTCAGCCCTTCGGGGAGACCACTGCCCTGCTGTGGGTTCGGCGCCTGGAACCTCCTGGGACCTAACCCTAACCCTAACCCTACCCCGAACCGGGACCCTCCCCCGAAACCTAAGCCTGCCTCGATCCCTAATCCTGCATTTGAGCCGCCTTCTGGCATGGGCCCTCACTTCAGCCCTCGAGGGAGATCACGAGACCGGAGTCGCTTCGGCCCTGGCGACGTCCCTGGCCCGAACCCTAACCCTAGCTAAGGCTCTCCCCTCATGGGGACCCAATTCCAACGTCTGACAGCATCACGCGCCTGGGGTCCAGAAGCGGTGCAGGCTGACTCGGCAAGGCACCTGGAAGCTCACCATGTCGTTTCCCAGGCCCGGCTGCAGCTCCCGAGAGGATTGCGGAGGCCTCCTCGACCGCGGGAGGAACAACATGTGTGGCCGTGGCAGCCAAAGAGGGATCCTGACCGGCACCGTCCCTTGTGCCCTCAACTCAGCCCTTCGGGGAGACCACTGCCCTGCTGTGGGTTCGGCGCCTGGAACCTCCTGGGACCTAACCCTAACCCTAACCCTACCCCGAACCGGGACCCTCCCCCGAAACCTAAGCCTGCCTCGATCCCTAATCCTGCATTTGAGCCGCCTTCTGGCATGGGCCCTCACTTCAGCCCTCGAGGGAGATCACGAGACCGGAGTCGCTTCGGCCCTGGCGACGTCCCTGGCCCGAACCCTAACCCTAGCTAAGGCTCTCCCCTCATGGGGACCCAATTCCAACGTCTGACAGCATCACGCGCCTGGGGTCCAGAAGCGGTGCAGGCTGACTCGGCAAGGCACCTGGAAGCTCACCATGTCGTTTCCCAGGCCCGGCTGCAGCTCCCGAGAGGATTGCGGAGGCCTCCTCGACCGCGGGAGGAACAACATGTGTGGCCGTGGCAGCCAAAGAGGGATCCTGACCGGCACCGTCCCTTGTGCCCTCAACTCAGCCCTTCGGGGAGACCACTGCCCTGCTGTGGGTTCGGCGCCTGGAACCTCCTGGGACCTAACCCTAACCCTAACCCTACCCCGAACCGGGACCCTCCCCCGAAACCTAAGCCTGCCTCGATCCCTAATCCTGCATTTGAGCCGCCTTCTGGCATGGGCCCTCACTTCAGCCCTCGAGGGAGATCACGAGACCGGAGTCGCTTCGGCCCTGGCGACGTCCCTGGCCCGAACCCTAACCCTAGCTAAGGCTCTCCCCTCATGGGGACCCAATTCCAACGTCTGACAGCATCACGCGCCTGGGGTCCAGAAGCGGTGCAGGCTGACTCGGCAAGGCACCTGGAAGCTCACCATGTCGTTTCCCAGGCCCGGCTGCAGCTCCCGAGAGGATTGCGGAGGCCTCCTCGACCGCGGGAGGAACAACATGTGTGGCCGTGGCAGCCAAAGAGGGATCCTGACCGGCACCGTCCCTTGTGCCCTCAACTCAGCCCTTCGGGGAGACCACTGCCCTGCTGTGGGTTCGGCGCCTGGAACCTCCTGGGACCTAACCCTAACCCTAACCCTACCCCGAACCGGGACCCTCCCCCGAAACCTAAGCCTGCCTCGATCCCTAATCCTGCATTTGAGCCGCCTTCTGGCATGGGCCCTCACTTCAGCCCTCGAGGGAGATCACGAGACCGGAGTCGCTTCGGCCCTGGCGACGTCCCTGGCCCGAACCCTAACCCTAGCTAAGGCTCTCCCCTCATGGGGACCCAATTCCAACGTCTGACAGCATCACGCGCCTGGGGTCCAGAAGCGGTGCAGGCTGACTCGGCAAGGCACCTGGAAGCTCACCATGTCGTTTCCCAGGCCCGGCTGCAGCTCCCGAGAGGATTGCGGAGGCCTCCTCGACCGCGGGAGGAACAACATGTGTGGCCGTGGCAGCCAAAGAGGGATCCTGACCGGCACCGTCCCTTGTGCCCTCAACTCAGCCCTTCGGGGAGACCACTGCCCTGCTGTGGGTTCGGCGCCTGGAACCTCCTGGGACCTAACCCTAACCCTAACCCTACCCCGAACCGGGACCCTCCCCCGAAACCTAAGCCTGCCTCGATCCCTAATCCTGCATTTGAGCCGCCTTCTGGCATGGGCCCTCACTTCAGCCCTCGAGGGAGATCACGAGACCGGAGTCGCTTCGGCCCTGGCGACGTCCCTGGCCCGAACCCTAACCCTAGCTAAGGCTCTCCCCTCATGGGGACCCAATTCCAACGTCTGACAGCATCACGCGCCTGGGGTCCAGAAGCGGTGCAGGCTGACTCGGCAAGGCACCTGGAAGCTCACCATGTCGTTTCCCAGGCCCGGCTGCAGCTCCCGAGAGGATTGCGGAGGCCTCCTCGACCGCGGGAGGAACAACATGTGTGGCCGTGGCAGCCAAAGAGGGATCCTGACCGGCACCGTCCCTTGTGCCCTCAACTCAGCCCTTCGGGGAGACCACTGCCCTGCTGTGGGTTCGGCGCCTGGAACCTCCTGGGACCTAACCCTAACCCTAACCCTACCCCGAACCGGGACCCTCCCCCGAAACCTAAGCCTGCCTCGATCCCTAATCCTGCATTTGAGCCGCCTTCTGGCATGGGCCCTCACTTCAGCCCTCGAGGGAGATCACGAGACCGGAGTCGCTTCGGCCCTGGCGACGTCCCTGGCCCGAACCCTAACCCTAGCTAAGGCTCTCCCCTCATGGGGACCCAATTCCAACGTCTGACAGCATCACGCGCCTGGGGTCCAGAAGCGGTGCAGGCTGACTCGGCAAGGCACCTGGAAGCTCACCATGTCGTTTCCCAGGCCCGGCTGCAGCTCCCGAGAGGATTGCGGAGGCCTCCTCGACCGCGGGAGGAACAACATGTGTGGCCGTGGCAGCCAAAGAGGGATCCTGACCGGCACCGTCCCTTGTGCCCTCAACTCAGCCCTTCGGGGAGACCACTGCCCTGCTGTGGGTTCGGCGCCTGGAACCTCCTGGGACCTAACCCTAACCCTAACCCTACCCCGAACCGGGACCCTCCCCCGAAACCTAAGCCTGCCTCGATCCCTAATCCTGCATTTGAGCCGCCTTCTGGCATGGGCCCTCACTTCAGCCCTCGAGGGAGATCACGAGACCGGAGTCGCTTCGGCCCTGGCGACGTCCCTGGCCCGAACCCTAACCCTAGCTAAGGCTCTCCCCTCATGGGGACCCAATTCCAACGTCTGACAGCATCACGCGCCTGGGGTCCAGAAGCGGTGCAGGCTGACTCGGCAAGGCACCTGGAAGCTCACCATGTCGTTTCCCAGGCCCGGCTGCAGCTCCCGAGAGGATTGCGGAGGCCTCCTCGACCGCGGGAGGAACAACATGTGTGGCCGTGGCAGCCAAAGAGGGATCCTGACCGGCACCGTCCCTTGTGCCCTCAACTCAGCCCTTCGGGGAGACCACTGCCCTGCTGTGGGTTCGGCGCCTGGAACCTCCTGGGACCTAACCCTAACCCTAACCCTACCCCGAACCGGGACCCTCCCCCGAAACCTAAGCCTGCCTCGATCCCTAATCCTGCATTTGAGCCGCCTTCTGGCATGGGCCCTCACTTCAGCCCTCGAGGGAGATCACGAGACCGGAGTCGCTTCGGCCCTGGCGACGTCCCTGGCCCGAACCCTAACCCTAGCTAAGGCTCTCCCCTCATGGGGACCCAATTCCAACGTCTGACAGCATCACGCGCCTGGGGTCCAGAAGCGGTGCAGGCTGACTCGGCAAGGCACCTGGAAGCTCACCATGTCGTTTCCCAGGCCCGGCTGCAGCTCCCGAGAGGATTGCGGAGGCCTCCTCGACCGCGGGAGGAACAACATGTGTGGCCGTGGCAGCCAAAGAGGGATCCTGACCGGCACCGTCCCTTGTGCCCTCAACTCAGCCCTTCGGGGAGACCACTGCCCTGCTGTGGGTTCGGCGCCTGGAACCTCCTGGGACCTAACCCTAACCCTAACCCTACCCCGAACCGGGACCCTCCCCCGAAACCTAAGCCTGCCTCGATCCCTAATCCTGCATTTGAGCCGCCTTCTGGCATGGGCCCTCACTTCAGCCCTCGAGGGAGATCACGAGACCGGAGTCGCTTCGGCCCTGGCGACGTCCCTGGCCCGAACCCTAACCCTAGCTAAGGCTCTCCCCTCATGGGGACCCAATTCCAACGTCTGACAGCATCACGCGCCTGGGGTCCAGAAGCGGTGCAGGCTGACTCGGCAAGGCACCTGGAAGCTCACCATGTCGTTTCCCAGGCCCGGCTGCAGCTCCCGAGAGGATTGCGGAGGCCTCCTCGACCGCGGGAGGAACAACATGTGTGGCCGTGGCAGCCAAAGAGGGATCCTGACCGGCACCGTCCCTTGTGCCCTCAACTCAGCCCTTCGGGGAGACCACTGCCCTGCTGTGGGTTCGGCGCCTGGAACCTCCTGGGACCTAACCCTAACCCTAACCCTACCCCGAACCGGGACCCTCCCCCGAAACCTAAGCCTGCCTCGATCCCTAATCCTGCATTTGAGCCGCCTTCTGGCATGGGCCCTCACTTCAGCCCTCGAGGGAGATCACGAGACCGGAGTCGCTTCGGCCCTGGCGACGTCCCTGGCCCGAACCCTAACCCTAGCTAAGGCTCTCCCCTCATGGGGACCCAATTCCAACGTCTGACAGCATCACGCGCCTGGGGTCCAGAAGCGGTGCAGGCTGACTCGGCAAGGCACCTGGAAGCTCACCATGTCGTTTCCCAGGCCCGGCTGCAGCTCCCGAGAGGATTGCGGAGGCCTCCTCGACCGCGGGAGGAACAACATGTGTGGCCGTGGCAGCCAAAGAGGGATCCTGACCGGCACCGTCCCTTGTGCCCTCAACTCAGCCCTTCGGGGAGACCACTGCCCTGCTGTGGGTTCGGCGCCTGGAACCTCCTGGGACCTAACCCTAACCCTAACCCTACCCCGAACCGGGACCCTCCCCCGAAACCTAAGCCTGCCTCGATCCCTAATCCTGCATTTGAGCCGCCTTCTGGCATGGGCCCTCACTTCAGCCCTCGAGGGAGATCACGAGACCGGAGTCGCTTCGGCCCTGGCGACGTCCCTGGCCCGAACCCTAACCCTAGCTAAGGCTCTCCCCTCATGGGGACCCAATTCCAACGTCTGACAGCATCACGCGCCTGGGGTCCAGAAGCGGTGCAGGCTGACTCGGCAAGGCACCTGGAAGCTCACCATGTCGTTTCCCAGGCCCGGCTGCAGCTCCCGAGAGGATTGCGGAGGCCTCCTCGACCGCGGGAGGAACAACATGTGTGGCCGTGGCAGCCAAAGAGGGATCCTGACCGGCACCGTCCCTTGTGCCCTCAACTCAGCCCTTCGGGGAGACCACTGCCCTGCTGTGGGTTCGGCGCCTGGAACCTCCTGGGACCTAACCCTAACCCTAACCCTACCCCGAACCGGGACCCTCCCCCGAAACCTAAGCCTGCCTCGATCCCTAATCCTGCATTTGAGCCGCCTTCTGGCATGGGCCCTCACTTCAGCCCTCGAGGGAGATCACGAGACCGGAGTCGCTTCGGCCCTGGCGACGTCCCTGGCCCGAACCCTAACCCTAGCTAAGGCTCTCCCCTCATGGGGACCCAATTCCAACGTCTGACAGCATCACGCGCCTGGGGTCCAGAAGCGGTGCAGGCTGACTCGGCAAGGCACCTGGAAGCTCACCATGTCGTTTCCCAGGCCCGGCTGCAGCTCCCGAGAGGATTGCGGAGGCCTCCTCGACCGCGGGAGGAACAACATGTGTGGCCGTGGCAGCCAAAGAGGGATCCTGACCGGCACCGTCCCTTGTGCCCTCAACTCAGCCCTTCGGGGAGACCACTGCCCTGCTGTGGGTTCGGCGCCTGGAACCTCCTGGGACCTAACCCTAACCCTAACCCTACCCCGAACCGGGACCCTCCCCCGAAACCTAAGCCTGCCTCGATCCCTAATCCTGCATTTGAGCCGCCTTCTGGCATGGGCCCTCACTTCAGCCCTCGAGGGAGATCACGAGACCGGAGTCGCTTCGGCCCTGGCGACGTCCCTGGCCCGAACCCTAACCCTAGCTAAGGCTCTCCCCTCATGGGGACCCAATTCCAACGTCTGACAGCATCACGCGCCTGGGGTCCAGAAGCGGTGCAGGCTGACTCGGCAAGGCACCTGGAAGCTCACCATGTCGTTTCCCAGGCCCGGCTGCAGCTCCCGAGAGGATTGCGGAGGCCTCCTCGACCGCGGGAGGAACAACATGTGTGGCCGTGGCAGCCAAAGAGGGATCCTGACCGGCACCGTCCCTTGTGCCCTCAACTCAGCCCTTCGGGGAGACCACTGCCCTGCTGTGGGTTCGGCGCCTGGAACCTCCTGGGACCTAACCCTAACCCTAACCCTACCCCGAACCGGGACCCTCCCCCGAAACCTAAGCCTGCCTCGATCCCTAATCCTGCATTTGAGCCGCCTTCTGGCATGGGCCCTCACTTCAGCCCTCGAGGGAGATCACGAGACCGGAGTCGCTTCGGCCCTGGCGACGTCCCTGGCCCGAACCCTAACCCTAGCTAAGGCTCTCCCCTCATGGGGACCCAATTCCAACGTCTGACAGCATCACGCGCCTGGGGTCCAGAAGCGGTGCAGGCTGACTCGGCAAGGCACCTGGAAGCTCACCATGTCGTTTCCCAGGCCCGGCTGCAGCTCCCGAGAGGATTGCGGAGGCCTCCTCGACCGCGGGAGGAACAACATGTGTGGCCGTGGCAGCCAAAGAGGGATCCTGACCGGCACCGTCCCTTGTGCCCTCAACTCAGCCCTTCGGGGAGACCACTGCCCTGCTGTGGGTTCGGCGCCTGGAACCTCCTGGGACCTAACCCTAACCCTAACCCTACCCCGAACCGGGACCCTCCCCCGAAACCTAAGCCTGCCTCGATCCCTAATCCTGCATTTGAGCCGCCTTCTGGCATGGGCCCTCACTTCAGCCCTCGAGGGAGATCACGAGACCGGAGTCGCTTCGGCCCTGGCGACGTCCCTGGCCCGAACCCTAACCCTAGCTAAGGCTCTCCCCTCATGGGGACCCAATTCCAACGTCTGACAGCATCACGCGCCTGGGGTCCAGAAGCGGTGCAGGCTGACTCGGCAAGGCACCTGGAAGCTCACCATGTCGTTTCCCAGGCCCGGCTGCAGCTCCCGAGAGGATTGCGGAGGCCTCCTCGACCGCGGGAGGAACAACATGTGTGGCCGTGGCAGCCAAAGAGGGATCCTGACCGGCACCGTCCCTTGTGCCCTCAACTCAGCCCTTCGGGGAGACCACTGCCCTGCTGTGGGTTCGGCGCCTGGAACCTCCTGGGACCTAACCCTAACCCTAACCCTACCCCGAACCGGGACCCTCCCCCGAAACCTAAGCCTGCCTCGATCCCTAATCCTGCATTTGAGCCGCCTTCTGGCATGGGCCCTCACTTCAGCCCTCGAGGGAGATCACGAGACCGGAGTCGCTTCGGCCCTGGCGACGTCCCTGGCCCGAACCCTAACCCTAGCTAAGGCTCTCCCCTCATGGGGACCCAATTCCAACGTCTGACAGCATCACGCGCCTGGGGTCCAGAAGCGGTGCAGGCTGACTCGGCAAGGCACCTGGAAGCTCACCATGTCGTTTCCCAGGCCCGGCTGCAGCTCCCGAGAGGATTGCGGAGGCCTCCTCGACCGCGGGAGGAACAACATGTGTGGCCGTGGCAGCCAAAGAGGGATCCTGACCGGCACCGTCCCTTGTGCCCTCAACTCAGCCCTTCGGGGAGACCACTGCCCTGCTGTGGGTTCGGCGCCTGGAACCTCCTGGGACCTAACCCTAACCCTAACCCTACCCCGAACCGGGACCCTCCCCCGAAACCTAAGCCTGCCTCGATCCCTAATCCTGCATTTGAGCCGCCTTCTGGCATGGGCCCTCACTTCAGCCCTCGAGGGAGATCACGAGACCGGAGTCGCTTCGGCCCTGGCGACGTCCCTGGCCCGAACCCTAACCCTAGCTAAGGCTCTCCCCTCATGGGGACCCAATTCCAACGTCTGACAGCATCACGCGCCTGGGGTCCAGAAGCGGTGCAGGCTGACTCGGCAAGGCACCTGGAAGCTCACCATGTCGTTTCCCAGGCCCGGCTGCAGCTCCCGAGAGGATTGCGGAGGCCTCCTCGACCGCGGGAGGAACAACATGTGTGGCCGTGGCAGCCAAAGAGGGATCCTGACCGGCACCGTCCCTTGTGCCCTCAACTCAGCCCTTCGGGGAGACCACTGCCCTGCTGTGGGTTCGGCGCCTGGAACCTCCTGGGACCTAACCCTAACCCTAACCCTACCCCGAACCGGGACCCTCCCCCGAAACCTAAGCCTGCCTCGATCCCTAATCCTGCATTTGAGCCGCCTTCTGGCATGGGCCCTCACTTCAGCCCTCGAGGGAGATCACGAGACCGGAGTCGCTTCGGCCCTGGCGACGTCCCTGGCCCGAACCCTAACCCTAGCTAAGGCTCTCCCCTCATGGGGACCCAATTCCAACGTCTGACAGCATCACGCGCCTGGGGTCCAGAAGCGGTGCAGGCTGACTCGGCAAGGCACCTGGAAGCTCACCATGTCGTTTCCCAGGCCCGGCTGCAGCTCCCGAGAGGATTGCGGAGGCCTCCTCGACCGCGGGAGGAACAACATGTGTGGCCGTGGCAGCCAAAGAGGGATCCTGACCGGCACCGTCCCTTGTGCCCTCAACTCAGCCCTTCGGGGAGACCACTGCCCTGCTGTGGGTTCGGCGCCTGGAACCTCCTGGGACCTAACCCTAACCCTAACCCTACCCCGAACCGGGACCCTCCCCCGAAACCTAAGCCTGCCTCGATCCCTAATCCTGCATTTGAGCCGCCTTCTGGCATGGGCCCTCACTTCAGCCCTCGAGGGAGATCACGAGACCGGAGTCGCTTCGGCCCTGGCGACGTCCCTGGCCCGAACCCTAACCCTAGCTAAGGCTCTCCCCTCATGGGGACCCAATTCCAACGTCTGACAGCATCACGCGCCTGGGGTCCAGAAGCGGTGCAGGCTGACTCGGCAAGGCACCTGGAAGCTCACCATGTCGTTTCCCAGGCCCGGCTGCAGCTCCCGAGAGGATTGCGGAGGCCTCCTCGACCGCGGGAGGAACAACATGTGTGGCCGTGGCAGCCAAAGAGGGATCCTGACCGGCACCGTCCCTTGTGCCCTCAACTCAGCCCTTCGGGGAGACCACTGCCCTGCTGTGGGTTCGGCGCCTGGAACCTCCTGGGACCTAACCCTAACCCTAACCCTACCCCGAACCGGGACCCTCCCCCGAAACCTAAGCCTGCCTCGATCCCTAATCCTGCATTTGAGCCGCCTTCTGGCATGGGCCCTCACTTCAGCCCTCGAGGGAGATCACGAGACCGGAGTCGCTTCGGCCCTGGCGACGTCCCTGGCCCGAACCCTAACCCTAGCTAAGGCTCTCCCCTCATGGGGACCCAATTCCAACGTCTGACAGCATCACGCGCCTGGGGTCCAGAAGCGGTGCAGGCTGACTCGGCAAGGCACCTGGAAGCTCACCATGTCGTTTCCCAGGCCCGGCTGCAGCTCCCGAGAGGATTGCGGAGGCCTCCTCGACCGCGGGAGGAACAACATGTGTGGCCGTGGCAGCCAAAGAGGGATCCTGACCGGCACCGTCCCTTGTGCCCTCAACTCAGCCCTTCGGGGAGACCACTGCCCTGCTGTGGGTTCGGCGCCTGGAACCTCCTGGGACCTAACCCTAACCCTAACCCTACCCCGAACCGGGACCCTCCCCCGAAACCTAAGCCTGCCTCGATCCCTAATCCTGCATTTGAGCCGCCTTCTGGCATGGGCCCTCACTTCAGCCCTCGAGGGAGATCACGAGACCGGAGTCGCTTCGGCCCTGGCGACGTCCCTGGCCCGAACCCTAACCCTAGCTAAGGCTCTCCCCTCATGGGGACCCAATTCCAACGTCTGACAGCATCACGCGCCTGGGGTCCAGAAGCGGTGCAGGCTGACTCGGCAAGGCACCTGGAAGCTCACCATGTCGTTTCCCAGGCCCGGCTGCAGCTCCCGAGAGGATTGCGGAGGCCTCCTCGACCGCGGGAGGAACAACATGTGTGGCCGTGGCAGCCAAAGAGGGATCCTGACCGGCACCGTCCCTTGTGCCCTCAACTCAGCCCTTCGGGGAGACCACTGCCCTGCTGTGGGTTCGGCGCCTGGAACCTCCTGGGACCTAACCCTAACCCTAACCCTACCCCGAACCGGGACCCTCCCCCGAAACCTAAGCCTGCCTCGATCCCTAATCCTGCATTTGAGCCGCCTTCTGGCATGGGCCCTCACTTCAGCCCTCGAGGGAGATCACGAGACCGGAGTCGCTTCGGCCCTGGCGACGTCCCTGGCCCGAACCCTAACCCTAGCTAAGGCTCTCCCCTCATGGGGACCCAATTCCAACGTCTGACAGCATCACGCGCCTGGGGTCCAGAAGCGGTGCAGGCTGACTCGGCAAGGCACCTGGAAGCTCACCATGTCGTTTCCCAGGCCCGGCTGCAGCTCCCGAGAGGATTGCGGAGGCCTCCTCGACCGCGGGAGGAACAACATGTGTGGCCGTGGCAGCCAAAGAGGGATCCTGACCGGCACCGTCCCTTGTGCCCTCAACTCAGCCCTTCGGGGAGACCACTGCCCTGCTGTGGGTTCGGCGCCTGGAACCTCCTGGGACCTAACCCTAACCCTAACCCCCCGAACCGGGACCCTCCCCCGAAACCTAAGCCTGCCTCGATCCCTAATCCTGCATTTGAGCCGCCTTCTGGCATGGGCCCTCACTTCAGCCCTCGAGGGAGATCACGAGACCGGAGTCGCTTCGGCCCTGGCGACGTCCCTGGCCCGAACCCTAACCCTAGCTAAGGCTCTCCCCTCATGGGGACCCAATTCCAACGTCTGACAGCATCACGCGCCTGGGGTCCAGAAGCGGTGCAGGCTGACTCGGCAAGGCACCTGGAAGCTCACCATGTCGTTTCCCAGGCCCGGCTGCAGCTCCCGAGAGGATTGCGGAGGCCTCCTCGACCGCGGGAGGAACAACATGTGTGGCCGTGGCAGCCAAAGAGGGATCCTGACCGGCACCGTCCCTTGTGCCCTCAACTCAGCCCTTCGGGAGACCACTGCCCTGCTGTGGGTTCGGCGCCTGGAACCTCCTGGGACCTAACCCTAACCCTAACCCTACCCCGAACCGGGACCCTCCCCCGAAACCTAAGCCTGCCTCGATCCCTAATCCTGCATTTGAGCCGCCTTCTGGCATGGGCCCTCACTTCAGCCCTCGAGGGAGATCACGAGACCGGAGTCGCTTCGGCCCTGGCGACGTCCCTGGCCCGAACCCTAACCCTAGCTAAGGCTCTCCCCTCATGGGGACCCAATTCCAACGTCTGACAGCATCACGCGCCTGGGGTCCAGAAGCGGTGCAGGCTGACTCGGCAAGGCACCTGGAAGCTCACCATGTCGTTTCCCAGGCCCGGCTGCAGCTCCCGAGAGGATTGCGGAGGCCTCCTCGACCGCGGGAGGAACAACATGTGTGGGCCGTGGCAGCCAAAGAGGGATCCTGACCGGCACCGTCCCTTGTGCCCTCTCAAACTCAGCCCTTCGGGGAGACCACTGCCTGCTGTGGGTTCTGTGGGTTCGGCGCCTGGAACCTCCTGGGACCTAACCCTAACCCTAACCCTACCCCGAACCGGGACCCTCCCCCGAAACCTAAGCCTGCCTCGATCACCTAATCCTGCATTTGAGCCCCTCCCTTCACTTCAACCTTCCATCAGCTCCCTTCAACGAACCCTTCATTTCCCTAGCGAAGTCCAACCCCCTAGCATCAACGGCCTGGGGTCCAAGACTCACTTCATCCACTTCCTCACCTGCAAGCTCCCATACGTTTACCCCGGCTTGCAGCTCCTATGATTCCAGGCACTACCTCGAGACCACCATATATGTGGCCGTGGCAGCCAAAGCAATCCATCCCGGCACCGTCCTTGTGCCCTCAACTCAGCCTTCGGGGAGACCACTGCCCTGCTTTTCTCCTGGAACCTCCTGACCTAACCCTAACCTAAACCCTACCCGAACCGGGACCTCCCCTAAACCTGCCTCGATTCCCACTAATCCTAAAACTTGCATATTGATCTCCTTCTGGCGTTGGTCACTTCAACCTCACTTCACTCAGTCCTTCTATCAACTCCGTTCTACTACCATTCCCCTAACCCTAACTAACCCCAAAGTTTTCCCATTCAACTAATTAATCACTCATTCCACCTAATCATCATTTTACACTTCAACCCTTTCATCACCATACTAAACATTCCCTTCATCTCCTCTATTAATCTTCTTACACCACTCCTTTTATTATCCAACTTTCTATTCCCTCCCCCTCTTTCAATCTTCCCCTACCAATAAACCACCTAACTTTTTCCCCATCCATCATATTTAA